>NC_057807.1:324450165-324606941 GCF_018294505.1 Triticum aestivum | reverse complement strand
TGTCGCCCGTCGTCGCTCATGATTTTGCATTAAAGCCCCTCGGTTTATATTAAATTAACCCGCAATCCCTGTTTTAGTAAGTGCGTATATAATGTTACATTTTGTAGAAAACCCCCTGTCTTCATTAGATTTGCATCCGCTATCCTCGTAGTCTTATCCAGTTCTCTGGCGATGGCGATGGCGATGGAGACGGCGACGGGTTTCTCTGGCGACGGCGACGGCGACGGGTTGAGGGCTACGGGGACGCCGCGGCGAGGAGGGGCAGGTGCTGCGGAGACGGCGCGGCGAGGTGGGGCAGTGGCGGTTGTGCGGCGAGGCGGGGCAGGTGCTGCGGAGACGTCGCGCGGCGAGGCGGGGCAGTGGCGTCGCGGGCGAGGATGGAGGACGCCGGAGCAGAGGACGACAGCTCCCGCCGTCGCTTCTGTCCGCGCACGCCCGCGTGCTCGCCTCCGTCCGCGCCTGCGCCGGAGCGCTGCTTTCTGCGCGCGCCCGCGTGCTCGCCTCCGTCCGCGCCCTTCAGCTCGCCTCTGCCCGCCACGCCCTTCAGCTCGCCTCCGTCCGCGTCCTGCCGCGTCCCAACCGCGCCGGGAGACCGCCTCTGCCTGCCGCGCTTGCCTTTGCTCATGCCCTGCCGGACGGAAAGAGAAGGGAGAGGTGAGGTGCGGCGGTGTCCTGCTGCTGCTCGCTGGTGGCATTCCGGCCATAGGCGCGAGGTGGGGGCTCTGTCCGGCGGTTTCCCAGGACATCTACTACCGGAAGGCCAAGGAGGAGGGGTGGAGGGCTCGCAACGCCTTCAAGCTCATGCAGATCGACCAGGAGTTCAACATCTTCCACGGTCTCGTCTCAACCCAATCAGCTCGCTCGCCTTCCTGCCACTTTGCTTTCATTGGTGTGCAGCATCAAATTAACCACATGCTGCTTTCGTTTTGCTGTTCATGTGTGCAGGAGTGAAGCGTGCCGTTGACCTGTGCGCTGCTCCTGGGAGCTGGAGCCAGGTATTCACATGCTCGGTTCCCCCCATCCATGCTTGCATCCCTTTGATCAATTGCTTATCTCAATCGCAATTGCAGATTTTGAGCCGCAATTTCTTTGTATCTACCGGCAAAGCTATCATCTAACGTAGCAGCGTCAGTGCAAACATCTTATGTTCTAACATAATTTCATTCTTTATATCTGATTGTTTCTGTGCTCTGCTTATACCAGACATGGTGGCCGGAATTGATCTGCAACCGATGGCTCCAATAGAAGGTGTTATACAAGTGCAGGGCGACATCACCAATGCTCGGGCAGGGGAAGTGGTGAGATGGATAGATCAACGCATAGACCAATGCTCGGGCAGGGCGACATCACCAATACTTTTGCTTGTATTGCTGTAACAGATGTACATATGCTGCCAGGTTATCAGGGACTTTGATGGATGTAAAGCAGACTTGGTTGTGTGTGATGCCGCCCCTGATGGTAAGCTTGCATTGCTAGACAAGGGGTCCATAACCATCTTACATGTGTTTATGGTACTTCTGTTTCTTACTTTGCTTTGGATGATTGAAGTTACTGGACTTCATGATATGGACGAGTTTGTTCAATCTTCAGTCCTAGCTTATATTGGCAGTTGGTATAATTTTCTCTGCCTCTGCATATCAATTTAGATCAGATATACTTTCTGGAAGTAATTTGCAGTATCCATAAGATGCGGTGTCCAAAAATAATGCTACCTTAACCCTGAAGTTTATGTTTAGCATTCTGCCTTAAAATGTTCACTTTCGGTGCAATAGCTTCTTTGTATTTTTTATATTGAACATTGGACCATTTTTACTCAACCTTTGGATAATTCGTTGCTGATTATGTTGTAGAACAACCTGGTGTAACTATGGTTTCACTAACTTGTTATATTTTCCACTATTATCCTTCCTGCTTCCATCTACCTTGCTGCCCCATCTCCCCTCTACCAAATCCCAACCTCATGGTGGATTCATCTACATGTAGTTAATATCCTAGCGCTGAACTACCCAGCTGCACATGACTTGTTATGGACCATTTGTTATTCTTCAGGAATCCATACCTCCGGCAGTTCTCCTGGAGACCATCCACCCGAAGTTCATCTCTCTACCATTCGCTTTGTTCAGTACTTTTAAATACTCTTATCATGTTCTTTTCAGCGGTTAGAGCCCACAACTAAGATATGTTTGCTTCGCACTAATGTTTGTAATCCGCCTATATGGTTCCTTATTTTATCATGTCCACGTTTATAATTCTCTGGTGCAGTAGAGCTGACCGATATTAGATGTTAACCTTTTTTTGAGCCAAACCTTCCAGTATTGTACTAATTATATGTGCTCTTTGGTGCAGCGCTCACTGAACACATTGATATGTAAGTCAATTCTAACAAATAACTCTTTGCTTTTTCGTGGTGGCGCAAATACATCAGATTTATCATCACCTAGAACCGAACATTGGATTCTTTTTGCCTTCATGTCAACACTACCGCAAATGACGATGATACTGCATAGTTATCCAGTTAGTTTTGTGAGAACTAATATGATAACTACTGGAACTAATAGGATAAACTATAGTAGTACTGTTGCATTGGAATACATGATTCTCTGGTTGGTACTAGGCATGATGCTTGCATTCAATATCTAGAATCCTGCACCACAAACCATATGTTTGTGATCCCTATATATGGTGTTCCAGTGGTGAAACCTGGAGCATATACTATATGCACATATATTTTTGTTATACATCAGGCATACATTGGATGGACGAGTCGTACAAATAAGAGTCAATCTGATTATGGTTTAGTTACATATACTTTTTTGTTTTCTTTTGGTGTGTAGTCATCTCTTATAGTGATCACAAATTAGTACATATAAATTCAATTTTATGATCACGGTTAAAATGAACAAGGTTCCTGCTCTATGGTATTTATGGTTTGTGATATGTAACAGTGAGCTGCACTATTTTTTTCCATCCTGTTAGCAAAGCATCATTTTTGTTTTCGAGAAGATTTGATGATAGTGCAACTTATAAACTTACTCCAGAATGGACCGATGTTAATAATTCTTTTGTTAGATATTGGTCAATAGATTTCATGATTTGACTCCCTTGATATTTTAAGTTGCTTCAGTTTGGGTTGCACACAGTACAAGCTTCACTGTATATTCAGATGTACAGGATGGGAGACGTGCATATCATGCTGGTTTTCTACTCTACAATTTTGCGCAGCCATGGTGTCAATTTTGAACTGGCATTAGACTGGACTGTAAGATGTTTTAATGCATGTGAACATGGCCTAATTTATTAATAAAGAGAACTATATATGGTACTACTGTATGTGAAATGCATATGTTTGCTGGATAATTGTTATTATTTTTAAAGACAGTTCTATTGGCCTTGCTGGACAAGGAAATTTCCCCCTTTATTTTGTTTTTATATCAAACATATCGTGTTTATGTTTTTATGATGATCACATTGTACTGACCATGTGATTCTGATCACAAGTGATAATCTATAATCCAGCATGTTTGCCAGAAAAGAGGATTAAAAGATAAAAAGCATATGTTTCTGAAGTTTACACCTGTTTTGCAAGGCCCCCATATGAATACATTACCAATGGAGTACTATTATTGTCCATGATTTTTTATTACAATATGTTTGCTCTTTGAGGAGCTTGAAAAAGAATATATCTCAAGCGCATTGTATGAGTCTTTAGAAGGAAACTCATACAAGGCTTCAGGAGGAAGGAAAAACAGAACAAGCTAGGAAAGACTTTGTTGAGGGTGTAGAACTGATTTTTCTCTACTGTTCTACGGTCTCCCCTTTTATAGTTTGTTCTGCACATGTACCTTGCACTGGGTATATATCATGATGATATTTTTCATTATATTTTTTTTCGATGGAACAACTAGCTAGAAGAAACGGCCTGCCATGTTCCCGTTTGAGTCTTGTGTGAAAGCCTATATTATATACTATTTGTCCATATTATAATTAGCCCGTTTGAGTCTTGTGTGAAAGCCTATATTATATACTATTTGTCCATATTATAATTAGCTAGGAAACGGCCTATCATGCTTCCATTTGATTCTTGATTGCAAGGCCATATAATGAAATGATATAAGCATGTCAGATTCAAGGAAGTTGCTGGTCTGATGTCACGTTATACTATTTGTCCTTCCCGAAGTACTAGAAAAAGAAAATAATGCATTTTTATCTAATTAATCATTTTATTTTTTATTGTACAGTGAATATGTATGAGGTTATCATATACTATTTCATAGTATGATCACTGTGGTTGCCGTTTTGTATCTTTGGTTAGCATTGCACCGTCGTTGCTTGATTAACTTGCAAAAATCATGATATTTACCTATCTTTGTACTAGGAATGTTTGTCCATGTATGCTGCTTTTATTGCGTAATTTGTTTTCCTGCTCCCGTAGCAACGCACGGGCATTGTCCTAAAAGCTGTAAAATATTACCCATCAATGCCATAAGTGATAAAAAACGTTTTGCAGGAAATCTCCCGCCTGGGCCGGCCCAAGCATAGGGACCCACTATACTGCGCTCTGCGTGCTGGGGAAGACACAGAGATCCCATTTTGGCCGGCCCATCTGCGGGCGCCTGTTTTTTTAGTTCCGTTTCTTATTTTATTTTTCTGTTCTGTTTTTGTTTTGTTCTACTTTAAATAATTTGGAACATAAACAAAATTTAGAAATATAAAAAAACTGATAATTTCGAAATAAAATGTTCAAAAAAATTAAATGTTTTGAATTCAAAAAATACTCAGAATTCTTCTAAAAATGTTTGCAATTTTAAAAAAGTTCGTAAAACTAAAAAACGTCCATGATTTTGAAAAAAATGCGTGTATTAAAAATTATTAATGAAATTGAACAAAATTTATGCTAATTCAAAAAATGTTCATGCATTTTAACAAATGTCCTAAAATTTAAAAAACAGTTAATGAGTTACAAAAGGGTTTATTGATTCATAAAATGTTTACTGATTCAGAAAATGTTCATGCATTTAAAAAAAAACCACCAATTTCGAGAAAAATGTTCGTCTATTCTAAAATTGTTCACCGATTCAAAAGAAAATTCTTAAAAACCGTTCCCAATAAAAAAAAGTTCACAATTTTTAAAAAGTGTTTGTAATGAGTAAAAAATGTTCACAAACTTGTAAAAATGTTCATGAATGATCTAAGGACGAAGGTATGTAGTTAAATAGTGATGTTTCTGAGTCTTTGTGTCTATATCCCCGTGTGAATTTTGAAGAATTAACTGCCGGGTTGGATCGAAATATTATAATATTTTTTTGGAAAACGTTTCTTGAAATTCAGAATAATTCTTTTAATTACTAAGTTTTTTTACATCCATGATATTTTTTCGAAAATGTCAACATTGCTTCAATTTGTGAATAAATTAAAAAAAGAAACATTTTCTTGCATTTGTGAACAAATTTTCAAGGTGTTTTTGCAGAAAAGTCCCTTACGTTTTGCGGCCGTTGGATCCCCTTCCTCTTCCCCATGCATGAGCGGGTGCACCGCCGCCGCCGCCAGCCGCCTTCCTTGCGGAGTCCGCGGCCGAGGGATAGGTTAGGGCGCATGGGATCGAGGCCGGTTTTTGGTGGGGCGTAGTGAGCTTGGGGTAGGAGGCAACTCGATGAAGAGGAGATGGGGCGCAACACTCCCCTCCTGGTGCAGCGCATGATGGAAGGAGGAGGGGTTCGACCCTAGACGGGAGCTGAGGCAGGCGACACCCTCTACAAAAGCCTCACCGGCGGTGCGGCGGGAGAGCTCCGACCCGTCCATAGGTGCGCCGACGCAGGGGTCACCGTCCATCTTCATCAGGTAAGCGTGGACGTTCTTCTCTCTGTTGTCGTTCCGGTGCTTGGGTCGCGAGGAGACCATGTGTGTTTGCTTTGCTGTAGGTGCTTTGGTGTTGTAGATAAGACTTATGGTTCTCCTCCATGCTCGCAGGCCACCAGAGTACTCCAGCAACAGCCACTGGACGATAGGTAAGCATGCATTGTATGACCTTGGCTAATTGCACACATACAAGTTTCAAGTTTGGATGAATTCCAAGAGATGGAGCACTCTACCCAAATAGGAGAAGTGAAGGTTTAAAAGGGTATAATTTTACAATGGTTTTCATGAGGAGCAAAGTAATTACCAGCGGCAAAATTAGGCTTTAGAATTGACATATATTCAGTTCCTTTTTTTATAAAAAGAGTGAAAGTGCAACTAATCCCCGGGTGGTTTTGGTAATTCATAACAACATATAGCTCATTGAACTAATATCTATTTAAGACAAATATTTTAGGATGTTCAATGATTGACATGGCATGGACTAGAGATGTGGACCCCTCAAAATGATAAGGACAAAGATTGGCACAAGCTCAAGACTCTTCATTTGTATTTAAGTGATCCAAGATCACATTGAGTTCATAGGAAAGCCAATACTATTAAAAGGGGATGAGGTGTTGCTTAATGGTCTACTTGCTCAAAGTGCTTAGTGATATTGCTCCAAAACCCTCGGCCACTTTGTTCATCCAAATGTGTCCAAACCCCAATTCTAAACTCGGCCCGACCGATTCTTTCTACCCGGAGCCACCGAGTTCATTGACATAACGACTGCCAGAAACCCTAACAGTTCGGTCACACCGATACAGATCTCGGTCCACCGAGATGGCCTTGCGAGCGCTCTGTGATCTATTGCACACACTTCGATCCCATCGAGTTTATGCAATCGGTCTCACCGAGTTGGCTTGACAGACTCTCAGTTGCTTATTGCTTCACTTTGGTCCCACCGAGTTGATGCAATCGGCGCCACCAAGATGATGTTTGCCCTAAGCCATAGCACATCAGTCCCACCGAGTCGTTCCACTTGGTCCCACTGATATTCCTAATGTTCATATTTTTGAACAGCTTGGTGCCACCGAGTTTCCTAATTGGTGCCACCGAGATGAGTCAAAAGTGTGCAAGGTTGGATTTTGTGTGGAGGCTATATATACCCCTCCAGCCCTTCTTCCTCATTGAGTAGAGCCATCAAAACGTGCCTACACTTCCACCATTTATTTTCTGAGAGATAATCACCTACTCATGTGTTGATATCAAGAGATTCCATTCCAACCATTTGAACCTTGATTTGTAGCCTTCCCCAAGTTGCTTTCCACTCAAATCACTCTTCCACCATAGCCAAATCTAAGAAAGAGAGAGAGAGAGAGAGAGAGAGAGAGAGAGAGAGAGAGTGGAGTGTTCGGGAGACTATCATTTGAAGCACAAAAGCAAGGAGTTCATCATCTACACACCATCTATTACCCTTTAGAGAGTGGCGTCCCCTAGATTGGTTAGGTGTCACTTGGGAGCTTCCATCGTGATGTGGAGTTGAACCAAGAAGTTTGTAAGGGCAAGAAGATCGCCTACTTCATGAAGATCTACCCGAGTGAGGCAGGTCCTTCGTGGACGATGGACATGGTGGGATAGACAAGGTTGCTTCTTCGTGGACCCTTCATGGGTGGAGCCCTCTATGGACTCGCGCAGCCGTTACCCTTCGTGGGTTGAAGTCTCCATCAACATGGACGTACGATAGCACCACCGATCGGAACCACGCCAAAAATCTCAGTCTCTCCATTGTGTTTGCTTTCTCCAAACCCTTCCCCTTACCTTGATATGCAATATTTTATATTCCGCTGCTATACTCTTAGAATTGCATGTGTATGTTGGTTGCTTGACTTGTGCTAATTGCTAAAATCTGCCAACAACTAAAATTGGGAAAATGATAGATTTTTATTTGGTTAAGTAGTCCAATCACCCCCTCTAGACATATTTTCGATCCTACAAGTGGTATCTGAGCTTTGGTCTCCAATAGCCTTGATTTCCATAGCTTTGGTGATCATAGCCTTGGTTTCGCAACCTAGGAGAGTATGACGTCCAGTGAGGTAACTATCACCATAGATGTCCTTATTTTGATTGTATAAATTTTGCTAGTTGGAAGCATAAGATGAAAATGCATATTCTTGGTCATAACCCTGTCATTTGGGCTGTTGTGCATGTTGGCTTGCAAGGTGAATTCTTTGAAAATGGTAGAGAACCATATCGTGAAGCAACCGCAGAAGAATTGAAGATGTTGCAATATAATGTTCAAGCTTGCAATTCTCTTCAATGGATTGTGCTCTGAAGAATTTAACAAAATCAGTCGTCTTGAGAATGCAAAGGAAATTTGGGATACTTCGGTTGATATGCACGAAGGTACCGAGTCCGTCAAAGAATCCAAGTTGGATGTGCTTCAAAGTCAACTTGACAAGTTCAAGATTAAGGATGGTGAAGGAGTCGCTGAAATGTACTCTAGGCTTGCTCTCATCACAAATGAGATTGCCAGCTTAGGAAGTGAAGAGATGACCGAAAAATTCATCATCAAGAAGATCTTTAGAGCCTTGGATGGAAAATACGATATCATGTGCACATTGATCCAAATGATGCCCAATTTCAAAGATCTCAAGCCCACGGAAGTCATTGGTAGAATTGTTGCTCATGAGATATCACTCAAGTATAAGGAAGATCTTCACAATAAGTCAAGTGGTGCTTACAAAGCTTCAAGTGAGGCCCCTACAACATAAGTGAGAAGCAAGTCTCCAATGAAGAATTGAGTTTAATGGTGAAGAACTTCAACAAATTCTACAAGAGTAGAAGCAAAGAGAGAAGCTCCAAGTCAAGGTCCTACAATGACAACAGATCTTCTAGTTGTGATCGTAATTGCTACAATTGTGGAAGACCCGGACACTATTGCAATGAGTGTATGGCTCCCTACAAGAAAAGAGAAGACCCACCAAAAAGGAGAAGTAGAAGAGATGAATCACCTCCAAGAGAGAGAAAAAGTAGAGATGATCGTTATGAATGAAAACCCTCTCGTAGAAGCAAGGATTCAGAAAGGAAGGACAAGTCATCAAAGAGCTACACAAGACGAGGACATCAAGCTCACGTTGGTGAATGGGTGTCCGGTTTCGACTCCGACAACTACTCTGAGAGAATCTATCACTCTGACTCTGAATATACTCAAGATGAAGGTGTTGCTGGTCTTGCACTAGTGTCATCCAACTCCTACGACATATTTGACTCACCAAATGAAGGAATTGGAAGGTGCTTCATGGCTAATGGCACCAAGATATCACACCTCGGGTATCTTGATTTTGATAGTGATGAAGATGATTTGCTAGGTGATGATGATTTACTTGTTCACAAAGCTAGTGATAAAAACTATGATGAACTTGCTAGTAATCATGCTAATCAAGATGAATCGAATGACAATGGTAAGAAGGAGATTGGGCGTCTAACTAAAGAACTAAACACTCTTAAGTTAGCTCATGAAACAACAATAGAGGATCATAGAGAGCTCCTAAGGACTCATGCGAAGCTATGCTTCGAGAAGCTAAATTTAGAGCAAGAGCATGAGTTCCTAAAAGCAATCAATGATGATCTTCGAAAGAAGAGTTCTTCTTACATTGCCAAATGTCTCCTCTTGTCTACTTATGCCACAAGTAAAATCCAGCAACAAGAGCAAGAAAGATTCTTCTTCTAGTAGTAAAAGTAACAATGCCAAATCCAATATTATTGCTTCTAGTAGTTCTCTTGATTCAACTAATGATTCTCTTAGCCAAGTTACACTTGAGCAATAAAATAGCTCATGGAAGGGAATTATAGAGAAATGTGTTTACAAGAGCCTTTCCGGGAGCAAGCAATTTGAGCAAACTATACGCAAGCAAGGAAGGCACCGGAAGAATCAATGTGTTGGTTTCGAACGAAAGTTCAATGCCAATGGAGTTGAATGGGAGGAAGATCAATAACCCAAGATGAAGGTTGTTCCTCAACAAGAGAATTATGACCCCACTTCTTTTGAGGGAACACAAGCTCAAGATGATCTTCCACCACAAGACCACAAGCTAAAAGGCAAGGACAAGTTTCAAGAATAGTTTGACTCATTTGAAGAAGCTCCTAAGGCCACGGTGAAGTGGGTTACCAAGACTTCTTCAAGCTCTACTTCATCAAGTACAACTACAACTCCAAGGATTCCCATCAAGTTGATGTGGGTCCTAAAGAAGAAGAACTAGAGTGTTCTTGAGGGTGACTCCGCCAACATAATTCACTCACATTCATTATGGCAAGGACTTGTGCAATCAGCTTTCATATCTTGCACTAGTTCATGCAGTCACAAACCCTCTTGTTGGTGAGACAAGGGACAAGGTAACCTAATGATTTCATGGACATCATCATATGTGCATATCACTCTATATCCTTGTATGTTCCTCGTGGGACTAACCCATGTAGGTATTGAAAGTGCAACACTTCAAAGGATTGCTCCAAATGATCTACATCAACATTGAGCATCCACATCTTCACTATCTACATGAAGTCATCATCGACAAAACCCAAGGTTAGTTCATCCCCTCATAGGGGGGATATCAAATCTAGGGGATCTTTGCTCTAAAAATTGAGCTAAAGCAACTGTAATGGTGTGAACACATTAATGCTTTATGTAAAAGCGGTAAGCCCACTTGTCCTTAAACGATGAGTATGACCTATGATCAAATGTTCTCATTTGACTCCTAAGTCAATATACTCATATATAGATGACCTAGTCATGCTTGATAGATGCTAGAATTGATTGTGCATGCTTTGACACATATTTCATTTGTTATCTTATTGTGTGAGCATGTTGGTTGCATACTTTCTCCGTTCGAGAACATACGTTTGTTGTTTTGATTGTCTTTGTTTTTATTGGCCAAGTGGATGTACAAGAATTCCTAAGAACTTTCTCTAGCTATCTATGCTCTTCTTGTCTCAAACTCTATTCATGCTATATCACAAAAAATGAACAAGTTCCTTTCGGACCCACCGGGTGAGGAGCACTCGAAGCCACCGATCCGTCAAGGGCTGCCTTCCAAAACCTTGTATTGTTTTTTGGTCAGACCAATCCACTCAAACTCGGTCACAGCGAAAGCATTAGATTGATCTAGGTTTTTATCTTGGTGCTACCGATTAGACCGACTTGGTCCCATCGATTTGATGTAACTACGCGCTGTTTCACATCTTGGTGCCACCGGTTTGTTCCACTCGGTGCCACTGACAGCACATGGGTATATATAATATATATATATATATATATCTTGCGGCCCGTACGGTTGAAAACTTCTTCAAATGTTTTGAGCTCGTGCCCCATTGCTGCGCCCCATTGGTCTCTGGATCATCGTCGTCGTCTCCTGTGCATCGTCGCCACAGGAATCCGCCGTCATCAACGGAATCTACTCCATCGTTGCCACCGTAGAGGATCGTCACCGAGTTAGGGTGATATTCGATCTCCTCGTGCTTTCTTTCTCTGATTCAATGCACAAGGATCTTGCCTAGTATCTTGCCACGTTTTAGATTCATCTATCCACCAAACAAATTCAAAGAAAAAAATTGGGGTTAGGTTTCTGCAGAACTCATCTCGGACCGACCGAAATGAAATTTTGGGTCCCACCGATTGCCCCTGGCCATTGCACAAGTACAACTCGGTTCCACCGAAACGTACTAATCGGTGAGACCGAAAGTAAAATTTCAGTGAAACCCTAGCATCTCGGAGCCACCGAACCACAACCCGGTCCAACCGAAATGGTGTGTTTAGGCTCTGTGAGTGCTTCAGTGTCACTGAAATGATCAACTCGGTATCTCCGAAATGCTTTCTGTGGAAAACTAATACTAAAGTTTGGACTCAATTTTTTGAAAAACTATCTGCTTTTTGTGATAACTCATCTACTCTGCCCATACCCATCTATTCACAGGGTCAACTTTGCAAGATGTCTAGTGCCAGCGACAGTCTGAACCAATCTGAATAGAATGTTGAGCTCAGTGAGAGCTCTAGTACAAATGAGAGCTATGATGATGCCACAAGGAGCAGTCCAAGCAACTTGCCAAAGGCTGCCACCAGGACAAGAAAGAAGAGAACCCTAGAAAGTGAGGATGAAGATTTTGTTGTAGATGATTCACTTCCAAGAAGAAGGCAGTACTCAGAAAGGAGTATGGCTCTACAGCTACCACTAAGCCAGGTGCCAAGAAGAAAACTGCTGTGAGGAGAGTCCCAACATCAAAACGTCGAAAAACCTCAGCTCCACAAGAGATAATGACCTTCACACTGGAAGAACCAAGTTATTAAGAAGGTGATGCCAGCAAGAAGAAAAAGAGGGCTAGAAAGACAACTGCTATAGTTATTGGCCGACCTTCCATGAGGGAAGATGATCAAGAGGAGGAGGAGGAAGAGCATGTTGAAGCACCTCCAGCTAAGACACAAAAACTCATGGCAGATGCTATGAAGTCAGCTGCTGGTCCCTCCAAGCCCAAGTCAAAGCCCAAGGTTTCTGCTCCCAAGAGGTCAACAAGAAACATTCCAGCTACTCAGAGGAAGAAGGCCCTAGTGCCTGAAGTTCAAGATGATGATGAGCCACCAGTGCTCAGGAAGCTCAAGCCCAAGATCCCAAACCATGACAATGCATACCCTGTTGCAGAAAATATGATGCTTAGGAAGGACAAGGGTCTGCAGGAGTGGAGGAAAGTGGATCCCTATTCAGTTAGGAGGAGGACTGCTTGTGACTACCGTTTCCACACCAGGGAACAACAAGATTTCTATGAGTCTGTTTTGCTTGATAAGAAGCCCATTGTAAGTGACATGAAGTGGGTGGACTGGAAATACATAGATGCAAATGAAGATTATTTCCCCCATGTTCATGAGAGTTTCAGACTTGCTGGAGTTTATGCATTTGTTGGTTAGAAGCTCACAAAGTGGAATGATGAGAAGATCACGCAATTCTACTCCACAGCGCACTTCTATACAGATGGGTTGATTGCATGGATGACTGAGGTTCCAAGTACCAGCCATCTATCTCTGAGTGGGGTGCTCTTATTAATGCCCCTAAGGAAGATGAAGATGATGTTGATGTTTAAGGGAAGCCCAGGATGGACCACAACTCAATGGCAAATACATACAAGGAAATTGTTGGAAATATGCCCTAGAGGCAATAATAAAATTGTTATTATTATATTTCTTTGTTCATGATATTTGTCTGTTATTCATGTTGTAATTGTGTTATCCGGAAATCGTAATACACGTGTGAATACATAGACCACAACATGTCCCTAGTAAGCCTCTAGTTGACTAGCTCGTTGATCAACAAATAGTCATGGTTTCGTGACTATGGGCATTGGATGTCATTGATAACGGGATCACATCATTAGGAGAATGATGTGATGGACAAGACCCAATCCTAAGCATAGCTCAAATATCGTGTAGTTCGTTTAGCTAGAGCTTTTCCAAATGTCAAGTATCATTTCCTTAGACCATGAGATTGTGCAACTCCCGGATACCGTAGGAGTGCTTTGGGGTGTGCCAAACGTCACAACATAACTGGGTGACTATAAAGGCACACTACGGGTATATCTGAAAGTGTCTGTTGGGTTGGCACGAATCGAGACTGGGATTTGTCACTCCATATGACGGAGAGGTATCTCTGGGCCCACTTGGTAATGCATCATCATAATGAGCTCAATGTGACCAAGTGTCTGGTCACGGGATCATGCATTACGGTACGAGTAAAGTGACTTGCCGGTAATGAGATTAAACGAGGTATTGGGATACCGACGATCGAATCTCGGGCATGTAACGTACCGATTGACAAAGGGAATTGTATACGGGATTGCTTGAGTCCTCGACATCGTGGTTCATCTGATGAGATCATCGAGGAGCATGTGGGAGCCAACATGGGTATCCAGATCCCGCTGTTGGTTATTGACCGGAGAGGCGTCTCGGTCATGTCTGCATGTCTCCCGAACCCGTAGGGTCTACACACTTAAGGTCCGGTGACGCTAGGGTTGTAGAGATATGAGTATGCAGTAAACCGAAAGTTGTTCGGAGTCCCGGATGAGATCCCGGACGTCACGAGGAGTTCCGGAATGGTCCGAAGGTAAAGAATTATATATAGGAAGTGAAGTTTCGGCCATCAGGAAAGTTTTGTGGGTTACCGGTATTGTACCGGGACCACGGGAAGGGTCCCGGGGTTCCACCGGGTGGGGCCACCTATCCCGGAGGGCCCCATGGTCTGAAGTGGGAGGGGAACCAGCCCCTGGTGGGCTGGTGCACCCCACTTTCCCCCCTGCACCTAGGGTTGGAAACCCTAGGGGTGGGGGGCGCCTCCACTTGCCTTGGGGGGCAAGCCACCCCCTTGGCCGTCGCCCCCCCTTGGAGATCCCATCTCCTAGGGCCGGCGCCCCCCTTAGGGGGCCTATATAAAGAGGGGGGGAGGGAGGGCAGCCGCACCCATGCTCTTGGCGCCTCCCTCTCCCCTTGCTACACCTCTCCCTCTCGCAGAAGCTTGGCGAAGCCCTGTCGAGATCACTGCTGCATCCACCACCACGTCATCGTGCTACTGGATCTTCATCAACCTCTCCTTCCCCCTTGCTGGATCAAGAAGGAGGAGATGTCTTCCTCAACCGTACGTGTGTTGAACGCGGAGGTGCCGTCCGTTCGGCGCTAGGATCTCCCGTGATTTGGATCACGACGAGTACGACTCCCTCAACCCCGTTCTCTTGAAAGCTTCCGTTCGCGATCTACAAGGGTATGTAGATGCACTCCTCTCTCTCGCTGCTAGATGAACTCATAGATTGATCTTGGTGAAAGCGTAGAATTTTTTTATTTTCTGCAACGTTCCCCAACAGAAATTCCCAAGAAAGATCTTGGTACACACAAGCTTGGTTCATTCAAGCACTTGCTAGCTGGGTTGGCCACAACCAACACTATCCTTGAGGCATACCCTTTTTTCAAAGTCTGGAGATGACAAGATGATACGTGGACACTCCATCAATTTGCTTCACTTGTTTGACTCCCCACCTCAGAAGTTCAAAGTTATGAGTTTTATTATAGAGACGGTCAAGAGGACAGTTGCTGACCAGATGAGGTCTTGTGGATATGCCCCACACATTCAGATACTTATCAACTCCAAAGTTGGTATAGACACATATCTACTAGATCGTGAGCACCTCCCTCTTCAGCCAGAGTTCAAGGATAATGTGGTGGTGATGGATCGCTCACACCCCACACTTGTTGAGGCTCAAGGGGAGGCCCATGCAGCAGCAGCAGCTAAAGCATCTCAGGAAGCCATAGCTCCCAATGCACCCATTGCAAACCTTTAGTCAAAGAATGATCAAATGACATATCTGCTAGAGGCCACCCTGGGGATTGAGAGGAGTCTGGCCAACATCTCCAAAAACCAGGAGAGTATAGAGCGGGTTGTCCAGACAAAGATTCATGATCTTGATGTGAAGATCACCGAGGTTCACATAGTTGTGGAGAAGCTGCAGGCAGATGTTAAGGCAAGCAGGATTGCTGCCAAGGACAATGGAGATGAGAGACCTACCACTCAGAGGTTCCAGACTGTACCCAGGGCACCCAGATCTTCAACTATGCCAGTTGCAGTCACGAGGCCTACTCACTCTGCACCAGTCTCTACTGCTCCAGTGCCACCTCCAATGTCCACTCCACCGGTCTAGCAGACATCTTCAGAGGCATCTATAGATGCACTTATCTCCACGCCATCTACGCACACTGGAGCCACAAGCCTTAAGACCCCTTCAGGAGTTCCAGAGGATCATGCCTAGAGAGACGCATAGCTCTATACCTTTTAGAGCTTTTTAGTACTTGTTGCCAGGGGGAATTGTATAGATCTTAGACTTCGATAGAGGGAGAGAGAGAGTGTGTTTATCGCTTTTTCTCTTTGGTTTCATTGAGTTTTTGCTACTATGTTCGTTTGATCTGTGCTACTTGATCGGGTGATGCTCATGAGATACTATGTTTGGCTGTGTGGTTGATCATACTTTGCTTAATGTATGCTTAGTGCTCATCCCTACAATTATTAGTGTATGATCATTCACTTATGTCTTTGGTGACGCGTGTATGTTATTTCACTCATATCATTTTGTGCGCTCCCACCAAGATGTATGTGACATGGAAGAGTGACCCATGATCCTAATCGATTGTGCATTTGCATTCAATCGCAAATTATTAATAATGCATAAATTTAGGGGGAGCTTTTTCTTATCACATACTTCTCAAAGCTACGATGTATTTCATTCATTTAATCATTTGTCGAAGCTTTGATCTATATGTTGTCATCAATTACCAAAAATGGGGAGATTAAAAGTGCAACAAATCCCCGGGTGGTTTTGGTAATTCATAACAACATAGATCTTATTGAACTAATATCCATTCAAGACAAATATTTTAGGATGTTCAATGATTGGCATCGCATGGACTAGAGATGTGGACCACTCAAAATGGTAAGGACAAAGATTGGCAAAACCTCAAGACTCTTCATTTGTATTTAAGTGATCCAAGATAACATTGAGTCCATAGGAAAGCCAATACTATTAAAAGGGGATGAGGTGTTGCTTACTGGTCTACTTGCTCAAAGTGCTCAGTGATATTGCTCCAAAACCCTCAGCCACTTTCTTCATCCAAAAATGTCCAAACCCCAATTCCAAACTCGGCCCCACCGATTCTTTCTACCCAGAGCCACCGAGTTCACTTGACATAACCACTGCCAGAAACCCTAACAGTTCAGTCACACCGATACGGACCTTGGTCCCACTGAGATGGCCTTGCCAGCGCTATGTGATCTATTGCACTCACTTCAGTCCCACCGAGTTTATGCAATCCGTCTCACCGACTTGACTTGACAGACTCTCAGTTGCTTATTGCTTCACTTCATTCCCACCGATTTGATGCAATCGACACCACCGAGATGATGTTTTCCGTAAATGCTAGCACATCGGTCCCACCGAGTTGTTCCAGTCAGTCCCATCGAGATTCCTAACATTCATATTTTTGAACAGATCGGTCCACTGAGTTTCCTAACCGGTGCCACCAAGATGAGTCAAAAGTGTGTAACGGTTGGATTTTTTGTGGAGGCTATATATACCCCTCCACCCCTTCTTCCTCATTGAGGAGAGCCATCAGAACGTGACTACACTTCTACCATTCATTTATTGAGAGAGAACCACCTACTCACGTGTTGAGATCAAGAGATTCCATTCCAACCATTTGAACCTTGATTTTTAGCCTTCCCCAAGTTGCTCTCCGCTCAAATCATTCTTCCACCATAGCCAAATCGGTGAGAAAGAGTTGACTATTGGGGAGACTAACATTTAAAGAACAATAGCAATGAGTTCATCATCTACACACCATCTATTACCTTATGGAGAGTGGTGTCTCCTAGATTGGTTAGGTGTTTCTTGGGAGCCTCCGTCGTGATGTGGAGTTGAACCAAGAAGTTTGTATGGGCAAGGAGATCGCCTACTTCGTGAAGATCTACCAAAGTGAGGAAAGTCCTTCATGGATGATGGCCATAGTGCGATAGACAAGGTTGCTTCTTCATGGAACCTTCGTGGGTGGAGCCCTCCGTGGACTCGCGCAGCCGTTACCCATCGTGGGTTGAAGTCTCCATCAGCATGGACGCATGATAGCACCACCTATCGGAACCACGCCAAAAATCTCCATGTCTCCATTGTGTTTGCTTTCTCCAAACCCTTCCCCTTACCTTCATATGCAATGTTTTACATTTTTCTGCTATACTCTTAGAATTGCATGTGTAGGATGGTTGCTTGACTTGTGCTAATTGCTAAAATCTGCCAACAACTAAAATTGGGAAAATGATAGATTTTTATTTGGTCAAGTAGTCTAATCACCCCCTCTAGACATATTTACGATCCTACAAGTGGTACATGAGCTTTGGTCTCCATTAGCCTTGATTTCCATAGCTTTGGTGATCATAGCCTTGGTTTCGCAACCTAGGAGAGTATGACGTCCAGTGAGGGTAACTATCACCATAGATGTCCTTATTTTGATTGTACAATTTTTGCTAGTTGGAAGCATAAGATGAAAATGCATATTCTTGATCATAACCCTGTCGTTTGGGTTGTTGTGCGTGTTGGCTTGCAAGGTGAATTCTTTGATAATGGTAGAGAACAATATCGTGAAGCAACCACAGAAGAATTGAAGATGTTGCACTATAATGTTCAAGCTTGCAATTCTCTTCAATGGATTATGCCCGGAAGAATTCAACAAAATCAACCATCTTGAGATTGCAAAGGAAATTTGGGATACTTTGGTTGATATGCGCGAAGGTACCGAGTCTGTCAAAGAATCCAAGTTGGATGTGCTTCAAAGTCAACTTGACAAGTTCAAGATGAAGGAAGGTGAAGGAGTCGCTGAAATGTACTCTAGGCTTGCTCTCATCACAAATGATTGCCGGCTTAAGAAATGAAGAGGTGACCAAAAAATTCATCATCAAGAAGATCATTAGAGCCTTGGATGGAAAATATGATATCGTGTGCACATTGATCCAAATGATGCCCAATTACAAAGATCTCAAGCCCACGTAAGTCATTGGTAGAATTGTTGCTCATGAGATGTCACTCAAGTATAAGGAACAGATTCACAATAAGTCAAGTGGTGCTTACAAAGCTTCAAGTGATGCCCCTACACCATCAAGTGAGAAGCAAGTCTCCAATGAAGAATTGAGCTTAATGGTGAAGAACTTCAACAAATTCTACAAGAGTAGAAGCAAAGAGAGAAGCTCCAAGTCAAGGTCCTACAATGACAACAGATCTTCTAGTTGTTATCGTAAATGCTACAATTGTGGAAGACCCAGATGCTTTTCCAATGAGTGTATGGCTCCCTACAAGAAAAGAGAATACCTACCAAAAAGGAGAAGTAGAAGAGATGAATCACCTCCAAGAGAGAGAAGGAGTAGAGATGATCGTTATGAATGAAGACCCTCTCGTAGAAGCAAGGATTCAGAAAGGAAGGACAAGTCATCAAAGAGCTACACAAGACGAATACGTCAAGCTCATGTTAGTGAATGGGTGTCCGGTTTCGACTTCGACAACTACTCTGAGAGAAGCTATCACTCTGACTCTGAATATACTCAAGATGAAGGTGTTGCCGGTCTTGCACTAGTGTCATCCAACTCCTAGGACATATTTGACTCACCAAATAAAGGAATTGGAAGATGCTTCATGGCTAATGTCACCAAGGTATCACACCCCGAGTATCTTGATTTTGATAGTGATGAAGATGATTTGCTAGGTGATGATGATTTACTTGTTGACAAAGCTAGTGATAAAAACTATGATGAACTTTCTAGTAATCATGCTAATCAAGATGAAACGAATGACAATGGTAATAAGGGGATTGAGAGTCTAACTAAAGAACTAAACACTATTAAGTTAGCTCATGAAACAACTCTAGAGGATCATAGAGAGCTCCTAAGGACTCATGAGAAGCTACGCTTCGAGAAGTTAAATTTAGAGCAAGACCATGAGTTCCTAAAAGCAATCAATGATGATCTTCGAAAGATGAGTTCTTCTTACATTGCCAAATGTCTCCTCTTGTCTACTTATATGCCACAAGTAAAATCGAGCAACAAGAGCAAGAAAGATTCTTCTTCTAGTAGTAACAATAACCATGCCAAATCCGATATTGGTGCTTCTAGGAGTTCTCTTGATTACACTAATGATTCTCTTAGCCAAGTTACATTTGAGCAAGAAAATAGCTCATGGAAGGGAATTATAGAGAAATGTGTTTACAAGAGCCTTTCCGGGAGCAAGCAATTTGAGCAAACTGTACGCAAGCAAGGAAGGCACCGGAAGAATCAAGGTGTTGGTTTCGAACGAAAGTTCAATGCCATTTGAGTTGAATGGGAGGAAGATCAATAACCCAAGACAAAGGTTGTTCCTCAACAAGAGAAGTATGACCCCACTTCTTTTGAGGGAACACAAGCTCAAGATGATCTTCCACCACAAGACCACAAGCTAAAATGCAAGGACAAGTTTCAAGAAGAGATTGACTCATTTGAAGAAGCTCCTAAGGCCATGGTCAAGTGGGTTACCAAGACTATGTCAAGCTCTACTTCATCAAGTACAACTACAACTCCAAGGATTCCCATCAAGTTGATGTGGGTCCCAAAGAAGAAGAACTAGAGTGTTCTTGAGGGTGACTCCGCCAACATACATCACTCATATTCATTATGGCAAGGACTTGTGCAATCAGCTTTCATATCTTGCACTAGTTCATGGAGTCACAAACCCTCTTGTTGATAAGACAAGGGACAAGGTAACCTAATGCTTTCATTGACATCATCTTGTGTGTGCATCACTCTATGTCTATGGATATCCTTGTTTGTTCCTTGTGGGACTAACCCGTGTAGGTATTGAAAGTGCAACTCACTCCAAAGGATTGCTCCAAAAGATCTACATCAACATAGAGCATCCACATCTTCAACACCTACATGAAGTCAACATTGACAAAACCCAAGGTTAATTCATCCCCTGTTAGGGGGGATATCACATCTAGGGGGAGCTTTCCTCTAAAAATTGAGCTAAAGCAACTCTAATGGTGTGAACACATCAATGCTTTATGTAAAAGCAGTAAGCCCACTTGTGCTTAAACGATGAGTATGACCTATGATCAAATGTTCTCATTTGACTCCTAAGTCAATATACTCATATATAGATGACCTACTCATGCTTGATAGATGCTAGAATTGATTGTGCATGCCTTGACACATATTTCATTTGCTATCTTATTGTGTGAGAAGGTTGGTTGCATACTTTCTCTGTTCAAGAACATCTGTTTGTTGTTTTGATTATCTTTGTTTTTATTGGCCAAATGGATGTACAAGAATGCCTAAGAACTTTCTCTAGCTATCTATGCTCTTCTTGTCTCAAACTCTATTCATGCTATATCACAAAAAATGAACAAGTTCCTTTCAGACCCACCGGGTGAGGAGCACTCGAAGCCACCGATCCGTCAAGGACTGCCTTCCAAAACCTTCTATTGTTTTTTGGCCAGACCAATCCACTCAAACTCGGTCACATCGAAAGCATTAGATTGATCTAGGTTTTTATCTCGGTGCTACCGATTAGACCGACTCGGTCCCACCGATTTGATGTAACTGCGCACAGTTTCACATCTTGGTGCCACCGGTTCATTCCACTCGGTGCCACCGACAACATATGGGTATATATATATATATCTTGTGGATCGTACGGTTGAAAAATTCTTCAAATGTTTCAAGCCCGCACTCCATTTATTGCCGCCCCCTTGGTCTCCGGATCATCGTTGTCGTCTCCTGTGCGTCATCGCCACAGGAATCCGCCGTCGTCAACGGAATCTACTCCATCGTTGCCGCCATAGAGGATCGTCACCGAGTTAGGGTGATATTCGATCTCCTCGTGCTTTCTTTCTCCGATTCAATGCACAAGGATCTTGCCTAGTATCTTGCCACGTTTTAGATTCATCTATCCACCAAACAAATTCAAAGAAAAAAATTGGGGTTAGGTTTCTGCAGAACTCATCTCGGACCGACCCAAATGAAATTTTGGGTCCCACCGATTGCCCCTGGCCATTGCACAAGTACAACTCGGTTCCACCGAAACGTACTAATCAGTGAGACCAAAAGTAAAATTTCAGTGAAACCCTAGCATCTCGGAGCCACCGAACCACAACCCGGTCCAACCGAAATGGTGTGTTTAGGCTCTGTGAGTGCTTTAGTGTCACCGAAATGATCAACTCGGTAGCTCCGAAATGCTTTCTGTGGAAAACTAATACTAAAGCTTGGACTCAATTTTTTGAAAAACTATCTGATTTTGTGATAACTCATCTACTCTACCCATACCCATCTATTCACAGGGTCAACTTTGCAAGATGTCTAGTGCCAGCGACAGTCTGAACCAGTCTGAATAGAATGTTGAGCTCAGTGAGAGCTCTAGTCCCAATGAGAGCTATGATGATGCCACAAGCAACTTGCCAAAGGCTGCCACCAGGACAAGGAAGAAGAGAACCTCAGAAAGTGAGGATGAAGATTTTGTTGCAAATGATGTCACTTCCAAGAAGAAGGCAGTACTCAGAAAGGAGTATTTATCTACAGCTACCACTAAGCCAGGTGCCAAGAAGAAAACTGTTGTGAGGAGAGTCCCAACATCAAAACCTCGGAAAACCTCAGCTCCACAAGAGACAATGACCTTCGCACTAGAAGAACCAAGTGATGAAGAAGGTGATGCCAGCAAAAAGAAAAAGAGGGCTAGAAAGACAACTGCTATAGTTATTGGCCGACCTTCCATGAGGGAAGATGATCAAGAGGAGGAGGAGGAGGAGGAAGAGCATGTTGAAGCACCTCCAGCTAAGACACAAAAACTCATGGAAGATGCTATGAACTCAGCTGCTGGTCCCTCCAAGCCCAAGTCAAAGCCCAAGGTTTCTGCACCCAAGAGGTCAACAAGAAACATTCCAGCTACTTAGAGGAACAAGGCCCTAGTGCCTAAAGTTCAAGATGTTGATGAGCCACCAGTGCTCAGGAAGCTGAAAGTACATCTAGTCCCCATGTGTAGTTTTGGTAATTAAATGACAATCCTAATGGACAAATGTTTGCACTGAGATTTACATTTGAAGGAAAGTTCCATTTGCAATGCATGAAGAATATTGGATGAATTGGTGGATGAAATCCATCAACATCTATATATGCATTGAGACTTGATAATGAATGACAATTCCTATGAAGAAACAATGACATCAAGTTATATAGGAAGGTTTGTTCCATGGGTGATGCAAGAAGGATATTGAATGGATTCGGAATGAATGCCATATACATGTAGTTGTGCATCAAGATTAATCATGGAGCAAAGATTAAGGTTGACCAAGATGAAGATCGAAGATTGAATTCAAAGATGGTCAACACACAAGCGCAAATCATGTGCCACGTGAGATCTTGTGGTATGGTCAGAATTTGTCAATTGCGCTTTGTGTACTAACCCATACTATGTGTTGCCTATGTTTTTGAGAGGAGATTCTCATGGGCTCGCATCGAGAGAGATATTTCAAGTGTCTATGAGAGGATGACATCAAGTGTTGATGATCATGGTTGACAAGGGCAAGTTCAAGATAACTATCCCGAAGGATTACATGCTTGAAGCTTGTGGATGATCACATGATGGACACATGAAGATAAATACAAAGCAAAGCTTCCCACATTGTGTATGGGGGAGCTACTTGAAGACTTCACCAATGTCTTGCCATTCAACTTGATCCAAGAAGAAACTTCAACTTCAAGCTCAAGCTCAAGTGAAAGGCTCGAGTCAAAGGTATTAGTTCCTTCGACGTTAGTGTTGTGGAGTGATGAACACCGAAAGAACACATACACTCAAGAATGGATTATTGATAGCTATGTAGTGTAGACCTTTTATGATTCTTGAGTTATAGGGATCCCGCACTATTAAGAGGGGATCAAAGGGGTTCGTCATAGATTTGCTCAAGTCAACATCTTCTCTACACAATTCCACTCATATCCTATATACCAAAGAAAATCCAAAGCCAAATAGGTTACCCAAATACATGATAAAACCTTTGCATATTTTGCATCCTCCATTTTGGTTCATCTTGGGTGGTTCTCTATGTGAGGACCTGGGTTTTTTTCATAGCTTCAAAACGAGCCCAAGATCATCAAAATCGGAGTCCGGATGTAAAAGTTGTGCCTGTTTCAGTTTCTAGGCTGCAGCAGTTTGGTTTGGCCGGATCATCCGGGTCCTCTCCCATATCATCCGGGTTCCTGCCCGGATCATCCGGGTTATTCGTAAAATTCATCACAGAAGCTTATTCCGCTAGCCGGATCATCCGGCTACCCACCCGAATCATCCAGGAATTGCCCGGATCATCCGGCTATGTCCCCGGACATCCGGGTATCTACTTCACCACATTGTATATTGACCTTCCCCGATCATCCGGGCATTGCTCGGATCATCCGGGTATGCGTCCAGATCATCCGGGCAGGTCAACAACTGCGGGAAACGGCTCTATTTTCTTTGGGGGTATAAATATCCCTCTCCCACTCCGGGGGAGGGTTGAGCACTTCATCCCAAATCGTCCCAAGAACACAAGTGGCTCCCTCTCACTTCTCCTACACCAAATCTTAGATCCCGGAGAGATTAGTGAGTGTTCTTGAGAGTTGTTCCAATCAAAAGATAGATCCTCTCCCTCTCCCTCTTGTGACCAAAGCAATTCGTGATTTGAGCAAGTCTTGAGCATTTCCCCCTTGATCTTGTTACTCTTGGAGGTTGGAGACTCCTAGGCGGTAGGAGTGCTCCGGTGAGGAATCAACTTGTGATTTGTCCCTCGGAAAGTTTGTGAAGGTTTGGAGGCCGCCTCAAGGTCTACCACTAGTGGTTGAGAATTGCGTTCGTGGTGATATCTCAAGGAGAATAGGGTGAGCCTTCGTGGCGTTGGTGTGCCTTCGTGGTAACATCCACCTCTCTAACGGTGACTAGCTTCCCTCCAAGGAAGTGAACATCGGGATACATCCTCGTCTCCGTGACTTTGGTTATACCTAACCCTAACTCCTTACTTGTGGTTGACTTTGGTCATTTGACCGTGCATTCACTATATCTTGTTGTCCTCATTATATTGTGGTGGTTGATTATATTGTGTTGGCCATTTCCTTGTAGAGATTATTTTGGCCTACACTTCATATTCCGCAATTCATACTTGCTACTATTGATATACATTGTGATTAGCGTGAATTGCTAACTTGTGTTATAAACTTCCATATATTTCGATATTGCTCAAGTAAGTTTGTGTAACTTACTTGAGTTTGCTTGTATCATTAAATTCCATATATTGTGATACAATTTGTGTAAGCTTGTATTGCTTACTTGTGGTTGTGTGTATTATTCATTTCCATACCTCGTGATATACACTGAGTAAGTTTGTGTGACTTACTTGTGCTTACTCATATCCTGTTGTTCTCATCTTGTTTATGCTAAGTTGTTGGTGCACTTAGTGAGCCTAGTATATTTAGGATTTGTGCTTGAATAGTATCCGCTTAGTTTATTTCCGCATTAGGATATAGCCAAATCCGTAAAAGATTTTAAAACACCTATTCACCCCCCCTCTAGGCGACATCATGGTCCTTTCAATTGGTATCAGAGCCAGGTCTCTCCTTATTAGGCTTAACCGCCTAGAGAGTAACGATGTCGACTAGTGAACTAGTGCACGATGACACATTTTGTTTTAATAGCACAAATTACATTATGTGGAGATTACGCATGCTTTGTCACTTTCGGGCCATGGGTCCAAATGCTTTGTGGATTGTGGTTGTAGGGAATTCAAATCTAAAGGATGGACAATCTCCATCACTTGATGATATGCATCTTGATTGTGAAGCTTTAAGTTTCATTCACCAAGCTATAACTTTCGAGGTGTTCAAGTCAATCTCGTCTTGTTTGTTGGCTCATGATGCTTGGACCAAAATTGAAGATATATATGGTGGGTCCAATCTTCATGAAGACAATATTCTTTTTGGGGAGTTAATGGAGGAGTTCTCCACATTTTTAAATCATGAAGAGCTCTCTATTGCTTCCACCTCCGATTACTTGCATACCCCAACATCTTTCACTTCACCAACATGTGGCATACCACAAGGTAATGACATGGTGAGTGAAGAAATATCCTGTAATGATGATGTTAAGCTCATTTGTGATGATATGCTTGATCTCCCATGTTGCCATGATAGAAATATCATGATTCCCTCTAGTTCTATTTGTGAAACTAACCATGTAGAGGAAATCAAGAAAAATGAGGCATGCTTGGTTGATGAAGAACCCTCTTCTCCAAAAGAATCATCCTCAACCCCTTGTGTTCACATGTGCCTCATGGCAAGAGGTAATGACGAGGTATCATCTTCTCTTAGTGACAATGATGATAGTTGTAATGAGGAAGATGATGAAGTCTTGACCCAAAATATCTATGAGATTGGGAAAACTCTTCGTAGAGCTAAAAATAACACTTATAAAAGGTTCCAAGATGTTCTTGCTTGCTTTCAAAAACGTAATGACTTATTTCTTTACGAGCAAGCAAAAAGTGAACAACTTGAACATGAACTTGCTATGGCTCATCAATGTCTTAGTGACTTGAGGTCTTTAAAAGAAGAGATTGAAGTTATGCATTGTAAACTTAAAGAGGATTTTGAGCCCCTTGACCTTGACTACAAGAAGGTCAAAGGAGAGCTCATCAAACTCTCTAAGTCTCATGAGGAACTTCAAGCTACTCATGCGGAGTCCCTAGCTTCTACATGCTCCTCTCATATTGATAATGATGCTTGTGCTACTAACTCTATCTTGTGTGAAGCATCGATATTAAAAGAAAATGTTGACCTAAGGACTCAACTTGATTTGCTAACTAGCAACTATGAGAAATTGGAAGAAAGTTATGAAAAGCTCTCGGGCACTCATGAGGATCTTATAATCTCTCATGATGGGCTAAAGTTAGCTCATGAGGCTATGTGGACCAAGGTAAAATCGTGTGAGTCTCATGTGGATATTAGCACATCTTCTACTCGAAATGCCTTATTGCCATGTGCTAGTCCTTGCAATTCCTCTCTACATGATATTGGTACATCTTGTGGTGAATTGCTCACCATGCCTTGTTGCTCTAACAATGAAGTTTCTACTTCCTCTAGTTCTTTTGTTAATACTAACCTTGTAGAGGAAAATAAAGAGCTCAAGGCCCAAGTCACCAGTTTGAAGAAAGACTTGGAAAAATATTGTGATAATATCTTGAGTGTGCAAAAGGACCCTCAAGACAAAATTGGACTTGATTTCATCTCCAACAAGAAGAAGTCCAAGAACAAGAAGAAGGGACGAGATCAAGTCAAGAATTCGGCCAACATTATTTGCTTCAAGTGCAAGAATGTTGGACACCATGTGAGATCTTGTCCATTGAAGAAGAAGGCTTCAAGTGTGAAGCATCAAGGGAAGTGGCCTCAAGTTCAATATCAAGATAATGAAAGGCCTCTTCCCATGCCTAACCAAGATAATGCTCTCCAAGTTGAAAAGGTAAAGAAGAAGAGAAAGGGGAGCACATGTTGCTATATTTGCCGTAAGAAGGGACACATAGCTTCATCTTGTTCCAACGGTAACATATCTAAGCCTCCTATAGTCAATAATCATTATTCGCTAAAGAAGGATATTGTTGGCAATGTGTTTGCCAAGTTTGTGGGTTCCCAGAGAAGTTTGAAAGTGGACAAGACCATTTGGGTTGCCAAGCCTATTGTTACTAACTTCTTAGGACCCAACTTGGTTGGGGACCATCAAGCACAAACTTGATCAATAGGTGTGTGGAGGGCATTGGAGACTTGGCTACTTCATGAAGAAAAACTATTTTCACCATATGTTATGGTTAATGCCAAGTCAAGTGGATTATCATCATATCTATCAATCCAATGCTCCTCTTTGCGGTAACTTGTACTTGCATTGTTTACATTGAAAGTTACTGTGTCCCTTGCATGTTTAGGTTTTGTACCTAGCATGTGCTTTTATAGTTGTGCTTCCTAGTATGCTTGATTTGTGTTATCTAGCATGTGTAGGTCACAATGCACTTCATATATTTGTGCGTGTGTGGTTTCAAGCCTTTATTGCTTCATTAGTTGAATCTTCCTTGGCTGGATCATCACATTATGGGGGAGTGCTATGTTTTACGGATATCACAAACCTTAAAGGTGTATGTATGTGGGATACCACCTAGTATTGTTAGTGCAATATTATCAAGGTACTATGTGGTATGTAAAGCTCATTTGAAACTCAAATTCTCATCCATTAATTATCCTTAGTTGGGTTTCATTTGCTTCTTGTGGATAATACATGGATCATCATATTATGGGGGAGTGATATGCTTTGTGCATATCACAATCCTTGTTAATATGAACAATTGAGGGATGCCACCTAGAATTTATATTTGAGATTATCTTATATCTCCGTGGCATGCAATGTCGTGTTTACGTATGGCATTCTTGTGCGGTTTTGCCCATGGTTATCTTTAAAACCATATTTGGAAAATCATTTGATTAAAGCTATTCCAATTATTGCTTTTCATGATTATCTATCTAGTCGGAATGTTAATATTATGCTATCCAAGCATTGTGGTTATTCCTAAACTCTCATGTTAGGCTTGTGTTAGTATAGATGATCATGTACTTATTTGGTTTCTACACCCAATGATAACCCGAAATACCATTTTGTTCGAATTCATCTTATTGCTCTATATGAGAGTTTGTTATCTCATTGTTTATAGTGTCCTATATCTACTTGAGTGGGATATTCCTATGAGTATGTGTGCAATGCATATCTTATATGCTCATTGTTTTTTTTCTTGGTTCATATGTTGAACTTTGTGTGCTATCATATGTTGAGTTGTCACTTTGATTCATTTTGGACAACATGAATGACTAGTGTTGTTATTGGAAGTATTAACAGTTATGTGGTCATTTGTCCTATTTGTATCTCCCTGGATTTTGGTAGGCTTATGCATGCATATTTACTATGTGTAAATTCACATGCCTTGTTTGCCTTATTTGATCCAATATATATATGGTAAATCCATCAAATTCTTAATAGCTATGATGTGCATGAAATTCAAATTCATATCAATAGGCACATATTTAAGTGGTTTTACCCTATGTGTTGTAGTTATGCTAACTACGTCGGACCCAATAAGTTTGGGGACCATATTGTACTTAAAATGTTTTAGGTACATTTGAGAAGCATTGGGTGCTTGGCTTATTCATGAAGGTGGTGGCACTATGAGGAAATTAGAGCCAAGCTTGGACATTTTATTGATCTACAACTTCATACCAATGCTATCTCGGTAACAAGTATTTACTTCATGCATATATATAGAAATGAGGTCAACCTTGTGTAGGTTCCATCATGGCATGAATTTCTTGACTCGTTCCTGTGATACTTGTTTCCTTTCTCAAAGCATCCCGACAATGATCTCTTGTTGCTAGCTGTGATGTCTTTGATGGTTGTGTGTTTGGAGTTCATTAATATACAATAAGATTATATTAAGCCATGTGCCATGCTTTCAAGCAAAGATCTCATTGGTATATTTTATGACTCCCGTTTTGATATCTTATTCCTTCCTTTTGTAACTATTTTATGTGTACATCCTTCTTTGTGGATATCATCTACCTAGTATCTTATACACGTGAGAGAAGTTACATCTCTAGTTGATATCCCTATTCTTTCATGTCCACCATTTCATTCACTTTTTATATCTTTTTGGTGGCTCCATGGAAGCATTTGTTGAATGAGTGCATGTCTTACCTCTTTCCATCTTAGTGCACTCATGTTTGGTGAAGATTGTTGTCCTCATGCTTGTCTTGACAAGCCTATTATTTCCTATCTTCATCATGGGTTGTCACAAGCTTTGATTTTTAGTTTGCTATTAGTGAGCTTGTGAACCCATTTTCTTGATGTGTGCGTGACCTTCTTAACTTCATGTGTGTGGGAAGGACATGTCTTGCACCTTGTATCTCATTTACTCAAGGCTATGTTGATGCTTAATTCTCATCCTTATACTAGTCTTCTCAAGTGCTTTGACGTGTCTCACACACATCATTTTGGTTGTGCCTATTCTTAGGTTGCCTCATGTACATGTTGCTCAACCATATGTTTGTTGCAAATGCTAGGCTTCTTTTCTTATCTATGTTTGCTTGCAATTGTTGTGTGTTCCTATTGATTTTGGGGGAGTGATGATCCTATTTTGTGCACTTGTATCCAAATAAAAAAAATCAATTGTGCACAAATCATGGGGAGCTTCTCTATTTTCCTTAGAACACTCCTTTACCCAAATCGTAATATTCTTTTATTCTTTTGGCTCATCGGATCTTTTGATTGCTTGCTTCACTTTGTGTTATGCAAATGAGATCAATTTGTGCCATGTGCTTTGTGCCATGTGCCTTGCTATTATGACTAGGCTCAAGTTGTATAATAGTGGATTCACTTGTGGATATCATGTTCTTATCAATTGCAACCTTTCTTTTTGTGTATACGAGTTTCTTTGTGGATACATATCATGATTATTATAGGCCACTTAGAAATTTTTATACATGAAAAAGTTCATATCTTCGTATCTGGTTGCATTCTATAGATTTCGAGCTCCTTTAATTGTTCATCATTGAATATGTGCATTTGCTTTCACTCACATTTTGTTATATGCACACATCAAGGAGGAACTCATACTATATTGGTCTGCTAGATGTTTTGTCTTCTATTTTGGCATTTGTTGCCAATGGGGGAGAAGTTTAGAGGGTTTAAGATAAATATCTTTTCTAGTTCTTGTTGTCACTCATGCATATCTACCCTTGTTATATATTATTATTGCATGGATGAGTCTTGTATATAGAGAAAGTTTAGAGGGTTTAAGATAAATTTAGAGGGTTTAAGATAAATATCTTTTCTAGTTCTTGTTGTCATTCATGCATATCTACCCTTGTTATATATTCTTATTGCATGGATGAGTCTTGTATATAGAGAAATCTTCTCCTAGTTTATGTCAACCAATATATGCAATGACATTCAAAGTTCATTCACAAATTCATATATTATGGGGGAGTTTGCTCTATATACTATGGGTGTACTATCATCAAATGCTTGTGTAGTGTATTGATGATACTACAACCATCCCAAGTATACAATTTATCCTTGGATAAATTTCATGCTTGTTTAAAAATTCATTATATAAACCCTCTTGTTGAGATTGTCATCAATTACCAAAATGGGGGAGATTGAAAGTACATGTAGTCCCCCTGTGTGGTTTTGGTAATTAAATGACAATCCTATTGGACAAATGTTTGCACTGAGATATACATTTGAAGGAAAGTTCCATTTGCAATGCATGAAGAATATTGGATGAATTGGTGGATGAAATCCATCAACATCTATATATGCATTGAGACTTGATAATGAATGACAATTCCTATGAAGAAACAATGACATCAAGTTATATAGGAAGGTTTGTTCCATGGGTGATGCAAGAAGGATATTGAATGGATTCGGAATGAATGTCATATACGTGTAGTTGTGCATCAAGATTAATCATGGAGCAAAGATTAAGGTTGACCAAGATGAAGATCGAAGATTGAATTCAAAGATGGTCAACACACAAGCGCAAATCATGTGCCACGTGAGATCTTGTGGCATGGTCAGAATTTGTCAATTGCGCTTTGTGTACTAACCCATACTATGTGTTGCCTATGTTTTTGAGAGGAGATTCTCATGGGCTCGCATCGAGAGAGATATTTCAAGTGTCTATGAGAGGATGACATCAAGTGTTGATGATCATGGTTGACAAGGGCAAGTTCAAGATAACTATCCCGAAGGATTACATGCTTGAAGCTTGTGGATGATCACATGATGGACACATGAAGATAAATACAAAGCAAATCTTCCCACATTGTGTATGGGGGAGCTACTTGAAGACTTCACCAATGTCTTGCCATTCAACTTGATCCAAGAAGAAACTTCAACTTCAAGCTCAAGTGAAAGGCTCGAGTCAAAGGTATTAGTTCCTTCGACGTTAGTGTTGTGGAGTGATGAACACCGAAAGAACACATACACTCAAGAATGGATTATTGATAGCTATGTAGTGTAGACCTTTTATGATTCTTGAGTTATAGGGATCCCGCACTATTAAGAGGGGATCAAAGGGGTTCGTGATAGATTTGCTCAAGTCAACATCTTCTCTACACAATTCCACTCATATCCTATATACCAAAGAAAATCCAAAGCCAAATAGGTTACCCAAATACATGATAAAACCTTTGCATATTTTGCATCCTCCATTTTGGTTCATCTTGGGTGGTTCTCTATGTGAGGACCTGGGTTTTTTTCATAGCTTCAAAACGAGCCCAAGATCATCAAAATCGGAGTCCGGATGTAAAAGTTGTGCCTGTTTCAGTTTCTAGGCTGCAGCAGTTTGGTTTGGCCGGATCATTCGGGTCCTCTCCCATATCATCCGGGCTTTGCCCGGATCATCCGGGTTCCTGCCCGGATCATCCGGGTTATTCGTAAAATTCATCACAAAATCTTATTCCGCTAGTCGGATCATCCGGCTACCCACCCGGATCATCCGGGAATTGCCCGGATCATCCGGCTATGTCCCCGGACATCCGGGTATCTACTTCACCACATTGTATATTGACCTTCCCCGATCATCCGGGCATTGCCCGGATCATCCGGGTATGCGTCCAGATCATCCGGGCAGGTCAACAACTGCGGGAAACGGCTCTATTTTCTTTGGGGGTATAAATATCCCTCTCCCACTCCGGGGGAGGGTTGAGCACTTCATCCCAAATCGTCCCAAGAACACAAGTGGCTCCCTCTCACTTCTCCTACACCAAATCTTAGATCCCGGAGAGATTAGTGAGTGTTCTTGAGAGTTGTTCCAATCAAAAGATAGATCCTCTCCCTCTCCCTCTTGTGACCAAAGCAATTCGTGATTTGAGCAAGTCTTGAGCATTTCCCCCTTGACTTGTTACTCTTGGAGGTTGGAGACTCCTAGGCGGTAGGAGTGCTTCGGTGAGGAATCAACTTGTGATTTGTCCCCCGGAAAGTTTGTGAAGGTTTGGAGGCCGCCTCAAGGTCTACCACTAGTGGTTGAGAATTGCCTTCGTGGTGATATCTCAAGGAGAATAGGGTGAGCCTTCGTGGTGTTGGTGTGCCGTCGTGGTAACATCCACCTCTCTAACGGTGACTAGCTTCCCTCCAAGGAAGTGAACATCGGGATACATCCTCGTCTCCGTGACTTTGGTTATCCCTAACCCTAACTCCTTACTTGTGGTTGACTTTGGTCATTTGACCGTGCATTCACTATATCTTGTTGTCCTCATTATATTGTGGTGGTTGATTATATTGTGTTGGCCATTTCCTTGTAGAGATTATTTTGGCCTACACTTCATATTCCGCAATTCGTACTTGCTACTATTGATATACATTGTGATTAGTGTGAATTGCTAACTTGTGTTATAAACTTCCATATATTGTGATATTGCTCAAGTAAGTTTGTGTAACTTACTTGAGTTTGCTTGTATCATTAAATTCCATATATTGTGATACAATTTGTGTAAGCTTGTATTGCTTACTTGTGGTTGTGTGTATTATTCATTTCCATACCTCGTGATATACACTGAGTAAGTTTGTGTGACTTACTTGTGCTTACTCATATCCTGTTGTTCTCATCTTGTTTATGCTAAGTTGTTGGTGCACTTAGTGAGCCTAGTATATTTAGGATTTGTGCTTGAAAAGTATCCGCTTAGTTTATTTCCGCATTAGGATATAGCCAAATTCGTAAAAGATTTTAAAACGCCTATTCACCCCCCTCTAGGCGACATCGTGGTCCTTTCAGAAGCTCAAGCCCAAGATCCCAGACCATGACAATGCACACCCTGTTGCAGAAAATATGATGCTCACGAAGGACAAGGGTCTACGAGAGTGGAGGAAAGTGGATCCCTATTCAGTTAGGAGGAGGACTGCTTGTGACTACCGTTTCCACACCAGGGAACAACAAGATTTCTTTGAGACCATTTTGCTTGATAAGAAGCCCATTGTAAGTGACATGAAGTGGGTGGACTGGAAATACATAGATGTGAATGAAGATTATTTCCCCCATGTTCATGAGAGTTTTAGAATTGCCAGAGTTTATGCATTTGTTGGTCAGAAGCTCACAAAGTGGAATGATGAGATGATCACGCAATTCTACTCCACAGCGCACTTCTATCCAGATGGGAGGATTGCATGGATGACTAAGGGTTCCAAGTACCAGCCATCTATCTCTGAGTGGGGTGCTCTTATTAATTCTCCTAAGGAAGATGAAGATGATGTTGATGTTTAAGGGAAGCCCAGGATGGACCACAACTCAATGGCAAATACATACAAGGAAATTCCCAAGAAAGATCTTGGTAAACACAAGCTTGGTTCAGTCAAGCACTTGCGAGCTGGGTTGGCCACAACCAACACTATCTTGAGGCATACCCTTTTGCCCAAGTCTGGAGATGACAAGATGATACATGGCCACTCCATCAATTTGCTTCACTTGTTTGACTCCACACCTCAGATGTTCAGAGTTATGAGTTTTATTATAGAGATGGTCAAGAGGACATTTGCTGACCAGAAGAGGTCTTGTGGACCCCACACATTCAGATGCTTATCAACTCCAAAGTTGGTATAGACACATATCTACTAGATCGTGAGCACCTCCCTCTTCAGCTAGAGTTGAAGGATAATCTGGTGGTGATGGATCGCTCACACCCCACACTTGTTGAGGCTCAAGGGGAGGCCCATGCAGCAGTAGCTAAAGCATCTCAGGAAGCCACAACTCCCAATGCACCCATTGCAAACCTCAAGTCAAAGAATGATCAGATGACATAATTGCTAGAGGCCACCCTGGGGATTGAGAGGAGTCTGGCCAACATCTCGAAAAACCAGGAGAGTATAGAGCGGGTTGTCGAGACAAAGATTCATGATCTTGATGTGAAGATCACTAAGGTTCACACAGTTGTGGAGAAGCTGCAGCCAGATGTTGAGGCAAGAAGGATTGTTGCTGAGGATAGTGGAGATGAGAGACCTATCACTCAGAGGTTCCAGACTGTACCCAGGGCACCCAGATCTTCAACTATGCCAGTTGCAGTCACGAGGCCTACTCACTCTGCACCTGTCGCTACTGCTCCAGTGCCACCTCCAATGTCTACTCCACCGGTCTAGCAGACATCTTCAGAGGCATCTGTAGATGCACTTCTCTCCATGCCATCTACGCACACCGGAGCCACAAGCCTTAAGACCCCTTCAGGAGTTCCAGAGGATCGTGCCTAGAGAGACGCATAACTCTATACCTTTTCGAGCTTTTTGATAGTTGTTGCCAAAGGGGGGGGGTTGTATAGATCATAGACTTCGAGAGAGAGAGAGAGTCTCGCTTTTGCTCTTTGGTTTCATTGAGTTTTTGCTACTATGTTTGTTTGATCCATGCTACTTGATCGGTTGATGCTCGTGAGATCATATGTTTGGCTGTGTGGTTGATCATACTTTGCTTAGTGTGTGCTTAGTGCTTATCCCTACAATTATTTGTGTATGATCATTCACTTATGTCTTTGGTGATGCATGCATGTTATTTCACTCATATCATTTTGTGCGCTCCCACCAAGATGTATGTGGCATGGAAGAGTGGCCCATGATCCTAATCGATTGTGCATTTGCACTCAATCGCAAATTATTAATAATGCACAAATTTAGGGGGAGCTTTTGCTTATCACATACTTCTCAAAGCTACGATGTATTTCATTCATTTAATCATTTGTCAAAGCTTTGATCTATATGTTTTCATCAATTACCAAAAAAGGGGAGATTAAAAGTGCAACAAATCCCCGGGTGGTTTTGGTAATTCATAGCAACATATATCTCATTAAACTAATATCCATTCAAGACAAATATTTCAGGATGCTCAGTGATTGGCATCGCATGGACTATAGATGTGGACCCCTCAAAATGTTAAGGACAAAGATTGGCAAAACCTCAAGACTCTTCATTTTTATTTAAGTGATCCAAGATAACATTGAGTCCATAGGAAAGCCAATACTATTGAAAGGGGATGAGGTGTTGCTTAATGGTCTAATTGCTCAAAAGTGCTTAGTGATATTTATCCAAAACCCTCAACCACTTGCTTCATCCAAATATGTCCAAACCCTAATTCCAAACTCGGCCCCACCGATTCTTTCTACCCAGAGCCACCGAGTTCATTTGACATAACCACTGCCAAAAACCCTAACAGTTCGGTCACATCAATATGGATCTCAGTCCCATCGAGATGGCCTTGCCAGTGCTTTGTGATCTATTGCACGCACTTTGGTCCCACCGAGTTTATGCAATCCGTCTCACCGAGTTGGCTTGACAGACTCTCAGTTGCTTATTGCTTCACTTCGTTCCCATCGAGTTGATGCAATCGGCACCACCGAGATGATGTTTTCCGTAAACCCTAGCACATCGGTCCCACCGAGTTGTTCCAGTCAGTCCCATCGAGATTCCTAACATTCATATTTTTGAACAGATCAGTGCCACCGAGTTTCCTAATCGGTGCCACCAAGATGAGTCAAAAGTGTGTAACGGTTGGATTTTGTGTGGAGGCTATATATACCCCTCCACCCCTTCTTCCTCATTGAGGAGAGCCATCAGAACGTGCCTACACTTCCACCATTCATTTCCTGAGAGAGAACCACCTACTCATGTGTTGAGATCAAGAGATTCCATTCCAACCATTTCAACCTTGATTTGTAGCCTTCCCCAAGTTGCTCTCCGCTCAAATCATTCTTCCACCATAGCCAAATATGTGAGAAAGAGTTGACTGTTGGGGAGACTATCATTTGAAGCACAAGAGCAAGGAATTCATCATCTACACACCATCTATTACCTTATGGAGAGTGGTGTCTCCTAGATTGGTTAGGTGTTGCTTGGGAGCCTCTGTCGTGATGTGGAGTTGAACCAAGAAGTTTGTATGGGCAAGGAGATCGCCTACTTCGTGAAGATCTACCAGAGTGAAGAAAGTCCTTCATGGACGATGGCCATAGTGCGATAGACAAGGTTTCTTCTTCATGGACCCTTCGTGGGTGGAGTACTCCGTGGACTTGCACAGCCGTTACCCTTCGTGGGTTGATGTCTCCATCAACGTGGACATACGATAGCACCACCTATCGGAACCACGCCAAAAATCTCCGTGTCTCCATTGCGTTTGCTTTCTCCAAACCCTTCTCCTTACCTTCATATGCAATGTTTTACATTCCGCTGCTATACTCTTAGAATTGCATGTGTAGGTTGATTGCTTGACTTGTGCTAATTGCTAAAATCTGCCAACAACTAAAAATGGAAAAGGATAGGTTTTTATTTGGTCAAGTAGTCTAATCACCCCCCTCTCGACATACTTTTGATCCTATAGAGAGCTCCCTCTCCGATTTCTATTAGAAGAAATCACAGTGTCTTACATATATTCAGTTCCTAGATGAAAAAAGAAGTTGCATGACCTTTTAGTCTAAAAATCATGTTGATCCTTGGAGCATGATGGGAACAAATCGCACATATGTCATGTACTGCACACGTGTGAAGGCAAAGGATTTTTCTGAATGCCATGTTTGTCCGGTACACAGTGTTTATTAGTGAGTAGTTTGTCCCTTTTGCAATGTGATATTGCTGCATAGGGGAAGCATCATATACCATTGGTTTTGTTGATCTATTAAACCATAAACTGGTACAATGTTTGAGATATAATGTTTTCTATCTAAAAGTTGTTTAATACAATTAATCATTGGTTTTATTTGAGAGATTAAACCAAAATTAGTTTATGCACTGAACTAGAAATAACACAACTACATATTGATTTTTTGCTTAAATTTCACAATAGATATTTTGGCGGATGACCCACTGTATGAGGACGCCACATCCTTTCTTCCTCACCCAGCACACGCCATCCTATATGCCTCATAACGCCGAGATGTTTGACGAGATGTGCATCAATAATTTCAGTAAATCTGTGTGCTTAATTTGAGTGTGACAGGTATGTCATTGTGTGCTTCTCAGTACAGTACGTGAGGTACCACATGTGGTGGTGACTTGGGAGGCTGGGACATGCTGGCATGGACAAACAGCCGATTCACTGTGATCAGGGTGCTAGAGGCTCTTCTCAGCCCGCATGCCTGCTCGAGGTAAGTTTTATAGCCTCTTTCTGTCAGTAGATGCTCTTGGTGTAGAGATATCATCCAGACTGTATCTTTAGTGAAACTTGCAGCTATGCAGCTTGGCCCTACTATTCATGTATTATCTCATATTCTCATTCATTAGGTTTTGTAAAGTTTCAGCTCAACCCTATGCCATGTTCTTTGTTAGTGTTTCCTTACACATTATCTGCATCTTTCTCTAGAAAAACATATTATGTGTGTGTTGTCCTTTCTTTATCTAAAAATTCCATTATGTTGTCCTCGGCATATCACCGACAAAATTTTTGAGAGATGTCACAACAACAGTTCCATTGCATTGATATCATAGGGAAAGGCGTATTTGCTACATACTAAAGTTGAAGAAATGTTTTCGCAAATAAGATTCATTTTCACATTACTTGGCATGCATCTAGGTCATCTTGTTTATTAACACTGCTAAAAGTTGCACTTCTATATGTGAATAGCTTCAATTCGAGTTCTTCATATATTTTCTAGTAATTCATCCCATCAAATAGTTTGATATTTTTGTCATTATTTCAAAAAATTGATAACTGCAACAATCTGATCAAGTAGTTTGATATTTTTTGTCTTTATTACATTTTTTGATAAAATTGGATGCTAATACGATCATGGCCTAAGATCATTAATGAGTAAGGACATGCATAGGGATATGGGTGCTTTCTAAAAATCTAGTCATATTTACTAACATCCACATGTAGTCTTTCATATTTGATATAACAACTGGTTACTTGAACTACGTTCTCAACTGCACTAGCTTTGTCAGGCATTTTTTCTTCATTTTGGAATGGCGGGATGAGGTTTAAGAAAGAAGGCATTAATATCAGAGAATGGTGAGGTACACCTGCAAAGTGGTGATGAGGACCTTCGTAGGTGAAAGTTTTTCAAAGCTATAATAAGATAAAACGAGCATCAAAGTTGGCAAGGTTGATCTCTCATAGTGTATGTATCAATTGAGCTTGACTATTTATGTTCTGAAAAAATGCAAGGTTCAGACCACCCATTCATTAGGTTCATGCGAGCACTAAAAGAAACATGATGATTTGGAAGAAATTTTGAGCAGCTGGGTCATAGACATCCATTTATTAGTTATACATGTGTAGTAGTATGTAAGGCAATGAATGTACCCTCAAACCATTTACTGGGATTTGTTCAGGGAGTTGGTCGTGGGAATTGGGATAGAGGAGAGAGGAGTTTAGGGACATGGGGTGTGGATTGTGCATAAGAGGAATAGAAGAGATGAGGATAAGTGGTAGGAGAGAGAAAATCAGGTAGATTATTATACTTAAATAAATATATATATTACATTCAGAAACAGAGTCTAAATAGTATGTTAGTTTAGCATCGATACACCTGGTACTTCAATCTTCACGCAAAAAGGGAGTGTTGGAATCAAAGTGAATGACGACATAGGTCACTACTTCCAAACTCATAAGGGCCTGAGACAAGGAGATCCAATGTCACCTATTCTGTTCAACATAGTAGTCGACATGTTGACAATTTTAATAGGAAGGGCAAAGGATGCTGGTCAAGTAGGTGGCCTGGTACCTCATCTTGTTGATGGAGGGGTGGCTATCCTACAGTACGCAGATGATACTATCATCTTCATGGAGCATGACTTGACAAAAGCGAGAAACATGAAGCTGGTGTTATGCTTATTCGAACAATTGACCGGGTTAAATATTAACTTCCACAAAAGCTAATTGTTCTTCTTTGGAAGAGCCAATGAGGAACAAGAGACGTACAAACAATTGTTCGGGTGTGAACTGGGGGCTTTACCTTTCACGTATTTGGGTATACAAATTCACCATCGTAAGCTAACAAATAGAGAATGGAAGTGTATTGAGGATCGATTTGAAAAGAAACTGAGTTGCTGGAAGGGCAAGCTGATGTCATATGGGGGTCGATTAATTCTTATTAATTCGGTACTCACGAGCATGCCTATGTTTTTCTTGTCTTTTTTCGGGGTACCAATTGGAGTTCGGAAAAGACTGGATTTCTATCGATCCCGCTTCTTCTGGCAGAGTGATGACCTGAAAAGAAAGTATAGACTCGCTAAATGGGATATTATTTGTTGACTGAAGGACCAAGGGGGTCTAGGTATCGAAAATCTTGAGGTTAAGAACAAATGTCTTCTCAGCAAGTGGCTGTATAAGCTATCTGTAGAGACGGAGGCCACGTGGGCATAGATTCTGCGTAATAAGTACCTTCATTCCAAAACATTGTCCTAGGTCACAGTTAGGCCGACGGACTCGCATTTTTGGAAAGGGACTGATGAAAGCTAAATTAGTCTTTTTCAACAGGACAAAGTTTCTTGTCGGAAATGGTACCTCTACGAGATTCCGGGAGGATACATGGCTAGGGGAAACACCCTCGTGCTTCAATATCCTTCCCTTTATATCATTGTTCAACGAAGAGATGCTTTCTTTGCAACCGTGCTTCAGTCCACTCCTCTCAACATTCACTTCAGGAGAACACTTGCCGGAGCCCGTTGGGAAGCCTGGCTCCATCTGGTGAGACGACTGATGGATGTGCAGCTTTCTCAAAGTCCAGACCAGTTGTGCTGGAAGCTAACCAGGAATGGAGAGTTTACGGTTAAATCCATGTATCTGGATGTTATCAACTCTAGCTCTATTCCTAGTTCGAAACATGTTTGGAATGTCAAAGTACCTTTGAGAGTTAAAGTGTTTATGTGGTTTGTACACAAACAAGTCATTTTAACTATGGACAACTTGACAAAACGCAACTGGATTGGGTCTACAAGATGTAGTTTTTGTGACCGGGATGAGACCATCAAACACCTCTTTCTTGACTGTCCGATGGCGAAAATTTTATGGTGGACTGTTCATATAGCTTTTAATATTAATCCTCTCAATAATATCATCACGTTATTTGGTACGTGGCTTGACGGGATAGATTCCGAAACAGTGAGACACATTCGTGTAGGAGTATGTGCTTTACTATGTGCAGTTTGGAACTACAGGAATGATTTGATTTTTAACAGAACAAAAAATACTCATTTTTTGCAGGTTATTTTCTGAGCCACTGCGTTGATCCGTATGTGGTCGCTACTCACTCTGACGGAGGCCAGGGAGCATTTGGTTATCGGATCTATCCGATGGGAGATGGTAGCTCGGGTTATTTTCAACCGGTTTGGATGGCGGTCATCTAATAGGATATGCAATTAGTTTTCCTATCTTTCTTTTGCCAGCCAGTTGTGGCTTTCCTTTTACCTTTCTGCTCTTGGCGAGCTTTTTTGGTTCGTTTGTTTGAAACTTCAAGACCTTTGTCGAACTTATTTTCTTATTAATAAAGGTGGCCATATGCATCGCTCTGATGCAGCGGCCGGGGATCTCCCCCTTTTCTAAAAAAAACTTTTACTAATATCTAACTAGAATACTATTGTCTTCTCTTTCTTGTTGCTTCCAATAACTTGGCAGTTATGCTTGCCTGCACCACATACGTTTTATGATGAAAAACTGAAGAAGTTGTGATGGCGACTAAAGTACTGAAAGATTTGCTTGAAGCAAAGATGTCTAGCTGGGATACATATGGTAAAAATCTTCAGAGAGTGACTTCTTTTCAGCTGCTATTGATATATGTATGTGCTCATAGGTCACAACTCATGGAGTTACTTCCTTTTGGCTTTGGGTTTTAGATATATATGTGCTCATGGGTTAGAACCGATGAAGTTACTTCCTTTTGGTGAAGATCCGAATATCATCATGATCTTGGCCAAGAGGCAGACATTTCAGAAGGTACGAGCTGGGAGCAATATAAGTGATCAGGTTGCAGGAACACCAGGAATGCCACCGTACTTCCTTATGGTTACTTCCTTTTTGGTTTTGATTGGTGATACTAAGCACAAAGTCGTGAATCCATCTCCCTTTCCTGAGAACATGAAACTATGTGCCTTTTGTGGTGCATGCTTCTAATGTTTTCTTTTGCTTCTCTGACCAGCAGCACCTTCTTGCTTTCGTATGTGTTGCTGCATGATACGTCTCCAATGTATCTATAATTTATGAAGCATTCATGCTATTTTATTATCAGTTTTGAATAATTATGGGATTTATTATACACTTTTATATTACTTTTGGGACTAACCTATTAACCGGAGGACCAACCCATATTGTTGTTTTATTGCCTATTTCAGTATTTCGAAGAAAAGGAATATCAAACGGAGTCCAAATGGAATGAAACCTTCGGGAGCGTGATTTTTGGAACGAACGTGATCCGGGAGATTTGGAGTTGAAGTCAAGGAAGCTTCGAGGTGGCCACGAGGGTGGGGGGCGCCCCCCTACTGGGCGCCCCCTGTCTCGTGGGCCCCTCGTGGCTCCCCCGACCAACTGCTTTCCCTTATATATTCCCATATACCCTAAAGCCATCGAAGAACACAATAGATCGGGAGTTTCACCGCCGCAAGCCTCTGTAGCCACCAAAAACCTCACGGGAGCCCGTTCCGGCACCCTGCTGGAGGGGGGATCCCTCACCGATGGCCATCTTCATCATCCCGGTGCTCTCCATGACGAGGAGGGAGTAGTTCACCCTCGGGGCTGAGGGTATGTACCAGTAGCTATGTGTTTGATCTCTCTCTCTCTCTCGTGTTCTTGACTTCGCACGATCTTGATGTATCGCGAGCTTTGCTATTATAGTTGGATCTTATGATGTTTCTCCCCCTCTACTCTCTTGTGATGAATCGAGTTTTCCTCTTGAAGTTATCTTGTCGGATTGAGTCTTTAAGGATTTGAGAACACTTGATGTATGTCTTGCTGTGCTTATCTGTGGTGACAATGGGATATCACGTGACCCACTTGATGTATGTTTTGGTGATCAACTTGCGGGTTCCGCCCATGAACCTATGCATAGGGGTTGGCACACGTTTTCGTCTTGACTCTCCGGTAGAAACTTTGGGGCATCCTTTGAAGTACTTTGTGTTGGTTGAATAGATGAATCTGAGATTGTGTGATGCATATCATATAATCATGCCCACGGATACTTGAGGTGACAATGGAGTATCTAGGTGACCTTAGGGTTTTGGTTGATTTGTGTCTTAAGGTGTTATTCTAGTATGAACTGTATGATAGATTGAACGGAAAGAATAGCTTCGTTTTATTTTACTACGGACTCTTGAATAGATCGAGCAGAAAGGATAAGTTTGAGGTGGTTTTGTACCCTACCATAATCTCTTCGTTTGTTCTTCGCTATTAGTGACTTTGGAGTGACTCTTTGTTGCATGTTGAGGAATAGTTATATGATCTAATTATGTTATTATTGTTGAGAGAACTTGCACTAGTTAAAGTATGAACCTTAGGCCTTGTTTCCTACCATTGCAATACCATTTACGCTCCTTTTTATCATTAGTTACCTTGCTGTTTTTATATTTTCAGATTACAAAAACCTATATCTACCATCCATATTGCACTTGTATCATCATCTCTTCGCCGAACTAGTGCACCTATACAATTTACCATTGTATTGGGTGTGTTGGGGACACAAAAGACTCTTTGTTATTTGATTGCAAGGTTGATTGAGAGAGACCATCTTCATCCTACGCCTCCCACGGATGATAAACCTTAGATCATCCACTTGAGGGAAATTTGTTACTGTCCTACAAACCTCTGCACTTGGAGGCCCAACAATGTCTACAAGAAAAAGGTTGTGTAGTAGACATCACTGCATACCATTATTTCCTACTAATGTTTTTTTGTCTATTCTGGCCGGACCCTTCCTCGGACCCTGCGCAAGCGGGAGCTACATGCACGGGGCTGCCCTTTTATGCAGGTTGTTCGATCTTGACCATTGCAGAGTCGATCTTGTCGGGTGAAGCATCTCTATTTTGTTTCTTGATGTCTCTGTTCTGCTCATCAAGGTTTGCGACTCTCATCTCTGCCTATCTTCCTGCCGTGGTTTCTGGCCATATATGATATTTCCGTTGATTGCTGAGCATATGCTTGGCAGCTTATGCTCTGCATAATAACACTTCATATAGCATTGTTTTAGACTATGTTTGTTATGTTGGATTGGCTATGCAGAACAACCCATGTTGAAACTATATGAAAAGTCAATACCTCTGCATGCTACATTTAGAGATGTATTCTCAAATCCAAGGAAAGAAATATGTCTACTACGTCCTTTGCCTTCTTGCTTCTCTTCTTCACACGTTTTTATATGCAATATTATCATCCACGCCACATGGCAAATGCTTCAGGTGATTCATCATTCTATTTTATTTTTCCGTGTGTTATAATTTTCTCTAAGCATATTGTAAAGCAAATTATGGGCTCCTGATCATTTCTGTGTATACTCTGGACATGGCCGGGTGTCGTGTGCTTTATTATATTTCGTTCTTACGTGTCAGTAGAATGTGTGCATTCGTTTCGGTCGTTATACCTATTTTGGAGGCAGTGGTAGCTCGTTGCGCTTTGCCGTCCCTCTTGTATCTGTGTGATGTTGCATAGGATGGCTCTGTCCTTGGGTAGAGCTAGAGCTTCCCGAGGATGGCTATGGTCTAGTGCCGCAAAGGGAATTCTTTTGGAGCCCTGACTAGTGTGGGTTTCAATGGGTCTTTGCGCTACCAAATTAAAATGCGTACATATACATCTCACTGTAACAACAAGAAATTGTAATTGGCTGAGATTTGAACGCCCGAGAAACTTATGTTGCTCTGTTTTCATTTCTGTTGGTAGCATCAGTGCTTATCGAAGAACCGTTTCTTCTTACCAACAAGGAGGTTGGTGCCTGAGGATGTTGTATTAGTTTAGATGCTTTCTAGATCTAGCACAAGCTTAGCAAAGTAATATTTGTGATTTGGTCGTGCTGGTAGCCTCGTGTTGTTCTACTACACTTAGCTATCTTTTTGTTGGTTTTCGGGTCTTTTTCAAAGGGTGTGACATCTTTGAAGGTGTATAGTTTAAGAATCGGTGTAATTTTAGAGCATCGATTTACATCTCCCTATTTATGTTTTCATGTGCACGGTCATCTTGTGATTTGATACATTTAATTTATAATGTAAGACTTATTTTTTGCATATTGTATTTCTTGCTTCATAAGTTGACAAAGCTGCTCTATACATTTTAGATGTGCCACATGAGGTTGGGTCTGAAACATTATACCATTGAACAGTTGAACCAGGCCTTGGATGTGAAAATGACCTTTACATGAAACGTGAAATATGAAATATTTTGTGAGGTTATGCAACATTGCGCTCTATAAAATCAGTGTTATATGTTTATTAGTTGAACTAGAGTGAACCACAAGATATCGATCTCGATGAGCCTTGAACACGGACATGCAGTTTTTAAAGACAAAATAGTGGGTGCGAGGTGTTTTTTTCTCCCGGTGCAATGCATGGGCATATTTACTAGTGGTAGTAACATGAGTAATAGCATCACACATATCTATGTAAAATAGATAATGCGATAACTAATTAATAAGGAGAGAGGCAAATTGAGTAACATAGCTAGTTACTCATACTATGAGTAACATCACATACCAAGACAAGATGAGTCTATAACACAATAAATGAAGTATTGCACGACATCACACATATGTTACTCCCCACTATAGAGGTACTAACATAGACTAGTAACATATGCATGTTACTAGTATATCATGCATGCTAACCGGACATTTTTTTCGAGGTGTCATACAACTGAATGAAGAAAGAGAGGATTGAATATCATGATATGATACCATACCGTATTAAATGATGTACTAGTATGTACCATGCATGACAATAAATGATATCAATATGACATCATTCTGTAATAATATACATTGTGGAGGTACTATCATACATTAGTATCACAGTATGCATGATAATAATACTTCCCATTGTGACCAACCTTACTCCCATTAGAGCAACTCTAACGCACCGACCCAAATGGATGGCGCTTTTGTTTGTTTTTTGTCCGTTTGGGTCGGCCACCCGCCCGGCGTCCGCCTTGTTTGAGATTAGGGTCGGCAGTGCGCCCAACGCGCCGACCCATATGTGCCGGCGTGGCCGGCTGGCCGCCCTTTTTCATCATATAGCACAAAATTTGCATTATTTCACACACAACTTTTGAATTATTTCACAAGCAAACATATAGTCCATAACCAAATAAATAGCATAGTTTCAACCAAATAAATAGCATAGTTTTACAAGCCGAATAAAAGAAAAATGTCTCACATAGTTTTGCAAGCCGAATAAAAAGATACATCTATTGGTTGCCAACGTGAGCCCACATATGCTCAACCAAATCATTTTGCAGTTGCATGTGAGTTTCCCAATCACGCATGTCATGATAAAATTGGGTGAACTGTTCAAACATTGTCGCTCCTCCATGCTCAGGCACAACGTTCTCACCCTGAAATTGAAACCCTTGATCGTATGGACGTTCCAGGCGCTCATCTTCTACAATCATATTCTGCATGATCACACCAGCAGCCATCACCTCCCACAGTTTCTGCGTTCTCCAAGTATTAGCAGGATATCAAACGATGCCCCATCAAGATTGCAAAACACCAAAGGCACGCTCGACGTCTGATACGTCTCCAACGTATCTATAATTTATTATTATTTCATGCTGTTATATTATCATTCTTGAATGTTTTACAATCATTTTATAGTCATTTTATATCATTTTTGGTACTAACCTATTGACATAGTGCCCAGTGACAGTTGTTGTTTTCTGCATGTTTTTTATATCGCAGGAAATCAATATCGAACAGAGTCCAAACGCAGCGAAACTTTTTATGGATTTTTTTGGGATAGAAGACATCCAATGGGTCAGGAATGCACCTGAGGGAAGCTCCGAGGGGAGCACCACCCATCAGGGTGCGCCTGGGGGCCCAGGCGCGCCCCGGTGGGTTGTGCCCTCCTTGTTGGCCTCCTGCGCCGCCTCTTTGCTATATAAATACCCCAATATTCCAAAAACCATAGGGGAGTCGACAAAAATCAATTCCAGCCGCCGCAGAGTCCAGAACCACCAGATCCAATCTAGACATCATCACAGAGGGGTTCACCACTTCCATTGGCGCCTCTCCGATGATGCATGAGTAGTTCTTTGTAGACCTACGGGTCCGTAGTTAGTAGCTAGATGGCTTCCCCTCTCTCTCTTGATTATCAATACAATGGTCTCTTGGAGATCCATATGATGTAAGCCTTTTTGCGGTGCATTTGTTGGGATCCGATGAACTTTGAGTTTATGATCAAATCTATGTTTTTATCCATGAAAGTTATTCGAGTCTTCTTTGATCTCTTATATGCATGATTGATTATAGCCTCGTAATTCTTCTCCAATATTTGGGTTTGGTTTGGCCAACTTGATCTATTTATCTTGCAATGGGAAGAGGTGCTTTATGATGGGTTCGATCTTATGGTGCTTGATCCTAGTGACAAAAAGGGAAACGACACGTATGTATCGTTGCTATTAAGGATAACAAGATGAGTTCTATTTCTACATAAATAGATCTTGTCTACATCATGTCATCGTTCTTATTGCATTACTTCATTTTTCCATGAACTTATTACACTAGATGCATGCTGGACAGTGGTCGATGTGTGGAGTAATAGTAGTAGATGCAGGCAGGAGTCGGTCTACTAATCTTGGATGTGATGCCTATATAATGATCATTGTCTGGATATCATCATGATTATTTGAAGTTTGCCCAACAGTAATTGTTTTCCCACCGTTTGCTATTCTTCTCGAGAGAAGCCACTGGTGAAACCTATGGCCCCCGGGTCTCTTTCCATCATATTTGCCTTTGCGATCTATTTTCCTTTGCTTTTATTTTCAGATCTATTAAACCAAAAATACAAAAATACCTTGCTGCAATTTATTTTTTCCGTGATCTATTTATCCTATCTACCACTTTTATCTCACGTTATTTGCCTATCTTGAGGCATCGTACCCAAAAGGGGTTGACAACCCCTTTAACATGTCGGGTTGCGAGTATTTGTTATTTGTGTGCAGGTGTTGTTTATGTGGTGTGAGGAGGTTCTCCTACTGGTTCGATAACCTTGGTCTCATCACCGAGGGAAATACCTACCGTCGCTATAATGCATCATCCCTTCCTCTTTGGGGAAATACTGACGTAGTTCTTGGAGACATCAACGTCCTTCCTAGAACTCCCTTGATCTTGGGCAAACCTTTTCCTCTTCTCTCCGACATGGTTGGGAATTGTCTTCATAATAGTGGTCCACTGAGGATAGTCCTTTGTCGTAGTTGTGGCCGTTGATAGTAAAGTTCACCGGTAGGCTGTTGCCTTCGGCAAGCCTAGCAAACACCGGCGAACATTGAAGCACGTTGATATCATTGTGTGATCCGACCATGCCAAAGAGAAAGTGCCAGGTCCAGAGATCTTGAGACGCCACGGCCTCAAGTATGACAGTGCAAACCCTGACATGGCCCTTATACTTCCCTTGCCAAGTACAAGGGCAGTTCTTCCACTCCCAATGCATGCAGACTATGTTGCCAAGCATCCCTGGGAAGCCCCTGCGGGCATTCATCGCCAAAAAACAGGCTGTATCTTCAGGAGTCGGCTCTCTCAAATACTCAGGGCCAAACACAGCAATAACAGCCTTGCAGAACTTATACAGGGAGTCTAGGCATGTAGACTTGCTCATACGGACGTACTCGTCAATGAGATCATCGGCACTCCGTATGCAAGCATTCGGATGGCGGCAATGCATTTTTATAAGAGGAGAAACCAAGCTTTCCAATGACATCCTCTTTGCACTCAAAATAGTCATCATAGCCGACCACCTCCTCTTTAATACGGTTGAAAAGATGCCTACTCATGCGGAAAACGGGGGCGGAATTTCTAATGTTTGAACAACGGGTTTGTTGTGTCAAAGTAGTCCTTTCAAAGAAGGAGATGCCCGCTCTCTCGGTTGCGATTCAACGCCGGAAGGTGACCCGAAATGGAGCCACGAAACACGGGGTGCTGGCTATTGAGGTGGTGATGGACCAATACGGCAACCAAGATCTCCTCGTCATCATCGGACGAGGAATTATCGGAGTCGGAAAGGAAATTGTGAAAAAAGAACTCGTCGGCGGAGTCCATTTTGTACCTTGGCAAACTGTCGAACAACTTGCGGGCGTTGACGAAGCAGACGGCCGGCGAAGCGGTGCACAGGGACCAGCTAGCTGCCCTGCCGGCGTCCGACGAGCGTGCCGATGTCCGACGAGCGTGCCGCTGAGGATCTGGCCGGGGCGGTGAGGCGGCTTATTGGTCGCAGTCGGGGCTGTGTCGGGGGAGTGGGGGTGGGAAACTTTCGGTTCCCCGGCGGCAAGAGACGACGGTGGCGGGCGACGTTGGAGGTGGCGGCGTTGCAGAGGGGATGTTGAGATGCCGGCAGCTGGCAGAGTCACCAAAAAAATGGGTGGCGACGTCGGCGACGAAGAAGGCGGGCGAGGGTTTGCTGTTGGAATGGGAGAGGACGACCAATGTGTCACCGACCAGCGGGACAGGGGACAAGTAGGCGGGGGCGCGTGCGTCCGTCTCGTGTCCGCACTGACGCAAACCGGCTTAAAAATGGGCCGGGAATGGATCGGCAGGCGCACGAAAAGCGGACGCGCGTCTGTTTTGGTCGACGCCACACCGACCCAAATGGACGCGCTCGAACGAAATGGGTCGCCGCGTTGGAGTTGCTTTTACGAGTGTGATATTTTTACTAATTCTTATAGGAGTTCTGGAAGTTGGGATTATTTCCCAAGCACTTGTAAACGATATGGTGATCATTTGAGGAATAAAAGTCTTGATAATGTTTAAAAGAAAATGCCCTCGGCAGCAGAGCCCGAGAGGCCGGAGCCAAGAAAAGGAACAGAGAAAGAAGGCAAGAAGCTACGAGAACAGAGGAACAGAGCCGCGCCGTGTGGGCGCGCCGGCTGACTGCCTTGTGGAGGAGGCGGCGCGGGGCGCGACAGCGGACGGGAGGGATGCAGCCGTTTTCCTCGCGCCGGTGGGAGCTGCGCTTCGGGGATCTCTGGGAAATCAACGAGCCCGCCACCTGAAGATCTCCATGGCAAGCGACGCGGAGCTCGGGTACCTGCGCCTGCCCGCTGATGGAATGGCCGTGACCGCACGCCGAGACGCGGATGCCGCCGGGCAACCCGTACGCCGGTCGGACCAGCGCGGTGGCATCGCCTGCCCCGCTCGGCTGGTACACGGCCCCGCGCGGTGGCAGCCCTGTGAATTCGAGTTCGAGTTCATTTCCAGTTCAGCCGGCGACAGCTGGTAATCCGAGTCCGCCAAGAACCAGGAGCTCTCCGATGAATAAAAGCGCTTGCGGTCGGGGCAGCGGCTCCAACTCGATTCGTTCGCCTCCTTCCCCGATCCCCAGATCCAATCCAAGACACGCCATCGATGGCGGCGAAGGTGCTCCAGCTCCGTAGCTCCGACGGCAAGGTGCTCGTCGCTCCGGCGTGGGACTATCGCCCGACCGCCGCCCAAGCCCTCCCGCTGGAGATGCGGGTGCCCTCGCGCGTCCTCGAGAGGGTGCTCCAGTACTGGACCAAGCACAGCCTGGCCAAGGCCACCGGTGAGTCTCGGGAGTCCCTCGCCCGCTGGGACGCCGACTTCCAGCGTCGTCTCGAGGAAGACGGCCTCGCCAAGGAGGCTGCTGCAGCCGCCCAAGAACTCCGCCGCTACGGCGTCGACCATGGAGGGCGTCCCCATCGCCACGCCGCCACGGCCGCATCTGATGTCGCTGCTCGTGCCAAGGCGGCCCGTGCTGATCCCGTCCGTGCCTGGTGCCCATTTGTTCACCACCTCAAGGGTGTCAACCAAGGAGAACGCAGCCCTGCGCCGGCAATGCCCGGCTCCTTCGATGCCTCTGATATTGCCTCCGCGGCGCGCCCTGGGCCTGCCACCACCTTGCCGGCTGCTGCTGGTGCTGACCCTGTGGATGTCCGGTGCGCCATCCGTGCCCGTGGACGCCAGATGGCTGAAGACGAGGAGTCCGCTTGCCACCACCGCAAGCGCCCGGCTTCCAAGGCTCCACTCTGCCTGCCTGCCACTGCTGTTGCGCCCGTGAAGAAGGTCTCTCGTCTCGTCGCTTCCAAGGCCCGCTCTTTCGTGGGCTCTACACCATTGCCTGTCATTGCTGCTGCGCCCAGTGTGAAGAAGGCGACTCCAGCTTCAACTCTGCGCGCAAGAAGGGGGATGGGGGAGCTCAGCTGCAAGATTCCGAAGCAAAACCGTGTCAACGCTGCAGCACCAAGGAAGCAACCTTGGGTGCGTCCAGTGGTATTACGCCCTTGCTAGTCTTTTAACTTCCTAAACCATTCACACATGAGTAAATGAAACTCATGTGTTCTTTGAATCCCTTTCAGTCATTAGTAATTTTACAAGAGTGTCAGCAGAGTCTCCATCTAGTCTAGGCAGCAAAAACCTTGTTAAGATGTGTACGGCATAGTTACACTACATCCATACCTGGTCCTAAGTTAAGGGTTTAAGTAAATAAAGGGCATGTTCAATAAATCAAAGTAAAGCAGATGAGCCCCAAAAAAATGGAAACTCATATACTGCAATTCCGGCAGGAGACAAAGCGTAAAACGCACTCGCTGCAAAATGCAAAACGCCCGTTTGCTACCCGGCTTGTAGCAGGAAAAAAGGAGTAGAATTGAACTTGTCGATACACACGTAGTCTTGTGAGCTGCCTAGGGTTTGGAGACTATGTTGACTCTCTTGTAAAATTAATCTTGCCTGAATTGGATTCTTAGGCACTGGCGTCTTGGTGAGTTAAAGTTGCAGTTTCCGACGAGTAACATTGGTTAGTGAACTCTTCTGTGTATGTGTGGGTGAAGCTTTGAGCTAAGCAAGTCCTCAATGTACCGACTATCAAGTCGCACTGTAATCGATTTCAGATATGAATAAAAAAATGTTGGCCTGAATTTGTGCAGAGCATTTGAGTAATCTTTTTGTATCTATTTATTCTTGTATGCTTCTGTGGCTCCTTTAAAACATTCTGCTGCTCTAGTCGGAAAAGTGTGTACTGAGGCATATATCCAATGGATTCATCTCTGTTTTCACAATACCATGTTTGCTTGGTGTTCCTTCGGCTCTACACCACTGCATGTCACTGCTGCTTCGCCTAGCGTGAAGAAGGTGACTCCAGTTTCAACTCTGGGTGCTCGAAGGGGAATGCGGGATCTCAGCTGCAAAATCCCGAAGCAAAACCATATTGTTGTTGCTGCACCAAAGAAGCAACCGAGTAACAGAGTCATGTTGTAAAAAAAACAGATATGAATGAAAAATTGTTGGCCTGAATTTGGGCAGAGCATTTGAGTAACTTTTCGTATATATGTTTTTTAATGCTTATATGGAACATTCGTTGCTCTAGTCAGAAAAGTGTGCGCTGAATGGTGATGCACATAATCATGTTTGAACTGTTATTATTGTTAGAACAGGGTTGTGCTGTGTGTGTAGTTATCATATTGTATAGGGACTTCTTTGCTTATTTCCCTTCATGTATATGTGCTGGCCTGTTGGCCCGATGGAATATAGGCTCACTTCATAACATGGTATAAGAGCTAGGGTTAGGTTCCCCAGCCGCCGCCGCCGCCTCTGGTCGCCGCCGCCGCCGTCGCGGCCGCCGCCGGCCGCCGCTCCTCTCTTCATCGAGCCTCTCCCCTCTTCTTCCTGGTAGCTGCTCCCGCCTGCTGGTCCAGGCCGCCGCCGTTCCAGGCCGCTGCTGCCGCCGTCCTTCCCGGCCGGCGCCGCCGCCTCAACGTGCTGCTACTGCTGCTGCTCCTCTTCTCTGCTGCTGCTGCTGCTGCTCTTCTTCAACGAGCTGCTGCTGCTGCTCTTCTTCAACGAGCTGCTGCTGCTGCTCTTCAAAGTGCGGCTGCTGCTGCTCTTCTCCTCCTGGTCTGCTGCTGCCATCAAGCTGTGCCTCCTGCTGCTGGTGGTCTTCAACGAGCTGCTGTTGCTGCTCTGCTGCAATGGCGCCCTCCACCACCATCGGTGCTGTCCCAGTCCCACGATGTCCTGTTATCTTCAACGGACAGAACTACAGGGACTGGGTGCAGCACATGAAGCTGCACATGAGGGGCCAGCTGGTCTGGGAGCACCTCTCTGGTGCTCTGCCTTGTCCCCTGCTGCCCACTCCTCCAGCTGAGTTGGCCTTCTCTATTGATGCCGATGAAACCAAGCAACGTGAGATGCTAGATGCTTTTGAAGAGGCCACTGAAGAGTATCAGAATCAACTCCACTTATACAAGCAATGGACAAATGATGATGCTCGAGCCTCTTCTATCTTGGTGAACAGCATGGATGTTGATCTCACCATGGATGTGGTGGCCCTTACCACTGCATATCAGATGTGGGAGCACCTTCGCCATCGCTATGAGTCTACAGGGGATGCCATGTATCTCTCTGTTGTTCGTCAAGAGCAACAACTACAACAGGGAGATGCTACTGTGGATGATTTCTACAAGGAGATGTCGGCGGTGTGGCGCCAATTGGACTCTCTAGGAGCTGATGTTTGTCGCAGATGTCAGTGTTGTGTGCGGCAACAAGCTAAGCTGGAGGTTCGTCGCCTCTACAACTTCCTCATTCGCCTCCGGCCGGAGTTCGAGCAGAGTCGTGCTCAGCTATTGGCACGCCATCCTCGGCTCTCTACTCTGGAGGCCCTTGCTGAGGTGCGATCTGAGGAGGTGCGCCTACGGAGCACGGGCTTATTGCCATCCTCTTCAGCAGTCCTGGCTGCCCGCGTTCCACCACCGCTGCCTGGTGTGCCCTCTTCTACACAGGTGGCAGCAACCTCCACTAGTGCTTTCTGCAACTACTGCAAGCAGGATGGTCACATGATCACGGAGTGCATCAAGAGGAGGAAACAGGGTCGCCGTGGTGGCCGTCCTCAAAAGGACTCGGGAGGCTCCTCTAATTCTCGTGAGGGCTCCCTTGAGAAGGTTCACCTGGTGATCATCTCCTGGTATCTTGTTCAAGTGATCACCTGATATCTTTGTGAGGCGTTGTGAGGCGTTGTGATTGATTGCATGCCACACTATTATGATTGGCTGCCGTCCGGCTGATAGATAGATATGGTTGATGAAGCTGTTGGATTTTCTCTTTCCTGTTTCACCAGCTATTTCTAGAGAAAGGCTGTGTATGTGCTAGCAAGTGATGCTTACGGCCATTAGCAGGTCTTACTCACAACTCAATTGGATTTGTGTAGCGGAATGGCATCATATATGTTCTCTATAGTCACGGGGGGTGGGGGGAATGCGCAACAAATTGTATGTGTCCAGCGTACTGCATTTCCTTTACTTAAGCCGAGGGATTGATAGACCATTCAGAATGCTGTGTAAATTGTAGATAGTTGGTATTTCACTAATTGAGCAATTTGCACTTCTTTCTTTCTCTTAATCAGATGTTGAAAATACTGAGAATGAGGTTCGTGCTATATAGCATCTTACCGAAAGGATATTATGGCAAGAAGATTTGGTCATGCTACATAAATGGGCCTGATGGGCTAAGCAAGTTCTTTTCTAAATCCCTCTTCTTTCCTTGGTTCTTTTTCTGCCTGCTGGTTGGCTGGCTCAATAGTTCACAGTCATTTTCTTTATTCTTGTCTTGCTTATCCTAACTTATTTTACAAGGTGGTGTTATTTTCGGCGCCTGGTCCCTCGTCCCTCGCGTCGCCCCCGCCCTGGGCGACTCGGGGGCCTCCAACCCTAGGCACAGCCGCCGCCCCCTCCTTCTCCCCTCCTCGCGCCGCCGCCGGGTGAAACCCGCGTGGCAGACGGCGGCGGCGGGGGGATTCCCTCTCCCGACTCCCCTTCTTCCGCGGGCGGCGGATCTAGGCGGCAGGCGGCGGTGTCCTGCGGCGGCAGGCCTCGGCGAGCGGTGGCGGGGCGCGGGGCACGTGGCGGCGAGCCTCGGCAGGCGGTGGCGGCTGCGCGCGGGGCAGACTCCGGGGCGGCGGCGCGGGCTTGGATCCATCGCGGATCTGACCCTGTGGGCGCGGCCTCGGCCTCCCCTGCTCGGCCGGCGGGTCTCGGTGGGGGGCTTCTCCGTGCTGAGATCTGGTAAGCGGGATCATCCAGATCCCGGCAAGGACGGCGGCGACCCGTGCACGGGAGATGGAGGTCTTCGATCAGATCTGGGTGAAAACCTGCTATTGGCTATTACCAAGGCCGGCGATGGTGACGCTGTCGGCGTCGTTCCCTTCCTGAAGGCATCGCCGTGGAGATGTTCAAGGCCACTCTCTGCTACCTCCGGGGGAAACCCTAGATCAGTAGATCGGATGATGGCGGCTCTCTGGTGTCGTTTCCCCCCTGGGGGCGTCATTCTTGGAGGTGCACACGGACTCGAGGGACTAGAGGACGACGACTTTGGTGGAGCGGTGCTTCATCTTACACATTCATGGTGGCGGATCTCGATGGCATGGTGCTGTGGAGACTCGGTGCCTGATGCGCGGAGATGGACTTGTGCAGGAGGAGGATTCTCTCTGGCGTCATGGGGGCGTCGATGGCTGAGTGGCCAGACAAGGTAGAAGCCTCAATATGATCTGAAGATGGACCTGTGGAAGATGGCAGCGACGACACACGAGTGCGTCTGACCGGATTGTGCCATAGACCGGGTATGTGGCTCGGCTGGGGCTTCCGAATATGTTTCGGCTTCCGGCTTTTGATGTTAGGCTTAGGTGAGTGGTTTGGATAGTGGCCCAGCTAGCACCCCTTCATCATTTTGGATAGGAGTAGCGGCATGTGTTGCCAAGACGGTGGATTCAGGCACTTTGTTGTAATACTTTGTAAGGTCCTCGAGAATAATCAATAAAGTGACCGTATGCATCTCTCAAATGCAGAGGCCGGGGGTCATCCTCCTTTTCTAAAAGAAAATTCTTTATTCTTTTACCAATTCTTCATGATGGATCTAGGGGCACAGGTTACTTTACCGTGCGGTAGATGGTGAGGTCGCATACCGCACTGATAACCATGTACTGCGTATTGTGTGTGTCATGCATCTACAGGTAACTGAATATGTAGTGTAAAGTGTTGACACTTGTATGATTTCTTTGGTACCAACGGAAAATGCCAATTGATATTTCCATGTTTCTTGGAAACTTGGATGTGTGTTCTCCACTTCTCTTTAAAAGCATGCAGAAAATCCATACCCTGGTTTTCATTCAGAAAAAAAAAATCCATTCCCTGGTATACCAGAACCATATTGCTCTAGATTTACAGTTTTTTTATCTCGAACATAAGATCTTTTGATGTTCTGATGATAAATTGGGGTTGCGTAACCACAGATGGACTCTTATTTTAGTTCTAAATACATCCAATTTTATCTATTTGTGCGATAAGTATTTCCGGACGGAGGGAGTACCAACTGAACTTTGTCAATGGAAACTAATTTGACGAAAAATGGAAGCATGACTGTCGGTGGGAACTGGAAAGATCCATTATAGAAGACGCAACAGGGTTTACTAGTCCCAGACTGTGTATGAAGGATCACAGAGTGTATTAACAATGGTACATGCTTGTGATTAATTACTGCATAGAAAATCTGAAAGGTTAATTATGCAATCGTAGAGCTACCGTTGCACATCCGGAGGTTAAATTTGCATCCGTCTTGCCTAAACTTTTTTCTCTTATTTTTTACTGCTCAAGGATTGCTGCTGATTCTTTGATTTTTTTTATGTTCCATCTTGGGAAAATGAACTGACCTTACATATTTTCTTTAGTCATTTTAGCTTCTTATACAGAGGTAACTAATATTTCAACCTGCTTGCAGTTCCTCGGAACTTCAGGCTGCTAGAAGAGCTTGAGCGCGGGGAGAAGGGCATTGGAGATGGAACGGTCAGCTATGGAATGGATGATGCTGATGACATATACATGCGGTCATGGACTGGCACCATTATTGGTCCTCACAATGTGAGTTTATGACATGACTATAGTTCCTTCCTGTTCTATTGGTGAAAATGTGCAGTGACATTATTCTTCCTTCAGCCGTTGCCATTTATATTATTTCAAGTCTTCTATCTTACTCGACCTTTGCAGACTGTCCATGAGGGTCGCATCTACCAGCTGAAGCTGTTCTGTGACAAGGACTACCCCGAGAAGGCACCATCTGTTAGATTTCATTCAAGAATCAACATGGCTTGTGTTAATCACGAGACCGGGGCGGTACTCTCTCTCTCTCTCTCTCTCTCTCTCTCTCTCTCTCTCTCTCTCTCTCTCTCTCTCTCTCTCTCTCTCTCTCTCTCTCTCTCTCTCTCTCTCTCTCTCTCTCTCCATGTCAATCCATGCATAGAAGATAAGCTTTGTTGACGTGTGGCATAGATTCATTGGTTGCCGTGGTGATGCAGGTTGACCCGAAGAAGTTCAGTGTGCTGGCGAACTGGCAGCGAGAGTACACTATGGAACATGTCTTGACCCAGCTGAAGAAAGATGCCCTGGAATATAAATATCCAGGGCCTTCAATATGCCTTGGTGCCGATCGGATATGATGCATACCTCCCTATTCGGAGGAATGACCGTGCTCCTAACAAGTCTCATGAACCATTCCCAGTTGTCTTGGTTCTTCACGGAGACCAAAGCAAATGCCACAGGCAACACCTGATCGTTAGCGTCATGTGCCATTGCTATCATGAGTGTGCCCTTGTATTTCCCTGTCAAGAATGTCCCATCTATAGACAGAACCGATCGACAATGCTCAAAAGCTGCAATGCATGGGCCAAACGTCCAAAAGGCACGACGGAACACTCATTCAATGTCTTGGACATAGTGGTACATTCCTGGGTTTTTATAAGACATCGCTCCTAGCAACCTGGGTAACATGTTGTAAGCCTCTTCCCATCCACCGTACAACATTCTGAGAGCGACTTGCTTGGCCTTCCATGTCTTCCCATACTTGACCTTATATCCGAACTTATCTTCAATCCAACTCATCAACAACTTCACTTTAATGGTTGAATCCCCGGCTATATGTTTCTGGTATTTATAACCAATGAATTCCGAGGTTAGTTGACGGTGTGTCACCCGTGCTTCTACGGCCGGCGGTGTGCATTGGTGAGTGGCTTTGCAACTAGTTATCTTCCACCAACCATCTTTCGTGAGTCTTCCATTGACTTTCCGTTTGCATCTTTCTACCTCACATTTCACGGTGTATCGCTTGTTGCAGTCCGAGTGAACAACTATGAAAGGCCTGTGGTGTTTGACAGCATACTCACACAACCACATCCTGAACTCTAGCATGTGCTCGAACATCAAACCTTTCCTCAAGTACGACATCGAAATCGCGTCGGGTGTACTACTTGGGAACTGTCTAGCCTCAATTGTCTTGCTCATGCCACCGTCAACTATAGCCTTATCTGCAAGGCTAACATCACAAAACAAGGGAACTTTGTGATCCCTACCGGTGAATTTTGTGTACCACTCTGCTTCTTTCTCAGTCAAGCCATCTTCGTCCAACTCATTCACCGGGCCTTCATCATCCGAGTCATCCACACAAGCATGCTGATAGATAATGTCAGGATCCATGTCCTGATGCCTTACTTCGGCCTCTACGTCACCAACAATGTTGTGATGCCTCTCATACTCTTCGTCGGAGTCATCACCATCATCTTTCATCGGTGCACTACCTCCGAACTCATATAGGGGATACTCATTGGCTTCAGCTTCAACTTTATGCTCAACAATAGGCGGCACGCTACTAACCGGGCTCACATCATCTACTAAGGTTTGGTTCAAGTCAACATTAAAGAGAGGAGCCTTCACCACCTTACTTGCAAATACTTCTAGTGACTTGACTGCCGAGGATGCAACAACCTCCTTATATGCAACCCAATGCAAATTGGACTTGATAGGCATTGTCTTCATTCGACACTTGTGTGCCGACCCAACATCATATCTTCCTACTAATTCAACTTGGTCACTTGCATCCACCCACTTTAATCTTATCCGTGTTTCTTTCACAACCTCTTCATAACTAGGTGTCTCAAGAAATATCAATACTTCCTCATACTTGTCAACAATATCCACATTCACGAATGCCTCTTTGTCAACATAATGAATATTCACAATCTTGTCCATCTAAAAAAGGGGGAACATAAGTATAAAAATGTACAATGCTAAATATACCACATTGCTAACAAAACCACTAACTCTAACCCTAAATCTTAACATTAGGCATAACCCTAACCCTAAATCTTAATATTAGTCATAAATCAAACAATAAGGCATGCTCAACAACATCACAATGCAATACCATTGGAACAACAATACTACAAACATCACATTATACATCCATGTTCATAACTAGGGTTAGGACCAACAAGAACAAATCAATTCAAATGGGCAAATCCAACCAATAAAAATTTGTGAGATGAAGGAGGTTACCTCAACGAACGAAAATGACACCGGATCCACGGACCAACCCAATCGATTTGCAAGGATCCACGGACCAAATCGATTTGTGAGGGAAACAAAGGGGGGAAAGGGCAAGAGCTCGGGATAGGCCAATGGGGGAGAAGAGAATGAGTGGTGAGTGGTGGGTGCAAGCCCCACGACCACCCAAAATATCTGCACCAGAAACGCCATTGGTGCCGGCATTTCTAGAAATGCAAGCTAGCTCGGCGTTTCAAACCCGCCACGTCAGCTTGCAACGCCAACTCGGCCTTGCAGTGGGCCAGGTAAGAAACGCTAGCTTGGTCGGTGTTTCGATGTTGGCTGGAAACGCCGTGGGCCCTGGCGTTTCTAAAAGGGTCAAATCGTGAAATACTTTTACGTCGGGTTCAGTTTGTGACGATAAACGTGCACAAGGTCAAAACAGTGATTTCGTCCTCTTATACGGAGGTAACTAATATTTCAACCTGCTTGCAGTTCCTCGGAACTTCAGGCTGCTAGAAGAGCTTGAGCGCGGGGAGAAGGGCATTGGAGATGGAACGGTCAGCTATGGAATGGATGATGCCGATGACATATACATGCGGTCATGGACTGGCACCATTATTGGTCCTCACAATGTGAGTTTATGACATGACTATAGTTCCTTCCTGTTCTATTGGTGGAAATGTGTAGCCGTTGCCATTTATATTATTTGAAGTCTTTTATCTTACTCTCGAAATAGGCTTTCACCCCGCTGTATTGATATAGCAACCACCCGATACAACATTCTGATCAATGCTGGACTAACAGCACAAGCATGCCCAAAAGAAAGTACAAGAGAAAATAAGAGAAAAAATGCCAACAACGCAGGACCAGCGAAAGCTACGGCACCCCGTGACCGCTGCGCCCACCGAAGATAACCACCACGCTCCAAAGCCACCGAGTTGCCGTGTACCAAGCACCACCTTCAAGAAGGAACGCGACGATGACGGGGCTGCTGCCCGGACGAACCCTAGGATTTCTCTCGGTGCACGGAGGGTAGAGGGGGGAGAGGGTCACCCGACGCCCTTCAAGAAGGATGGCGGCGCCCGCAGGCGTCACCGCATTGGTGCCGGCAAGACCCGGCATGGATTTCTCCCGACCCCTCGCGCCCGCCACCCAGGACCAACCTTTGGCTCCACCACACCCGCCGCCCACCAACATGCGCCAACACAGTCACGAGGACACCGCCGTCGTCTCACCACGACCAACGAAGCAAGGCCGACCGGATCTAAACGAGACACACGTAGACAAGGACCGGCAGCACCGCAGCCACGAGGGAGGGAACAACCTCCACCGGCTTAGGCGGTAGCAGACCGGGCATAGTAGCAGAGGCACACCAGACCAAATGTCCGGCTGGGCCCAGAACGGGCCCATGAAGCTCCGCCGCCATGCTGCAGCAGTCGCGGCACAGCAGCCGCCGTCCCTGTAACCCCCAGCGGCCCCCCCAGCAGGCCCGCCTTGACCCAGATCGGGCCCGTAGGGACTAGATCTGGGCCAGTCGGGCGCCGCCGGCCGCCGCTAGCCATGGGCCGTCACCGCCGCCAAGGAGCAACGCCTCCACACCGCCGCCGTCCAGATCCACGCCGAAACACTAGCAATTCATTCACCTCCAATGCCTTCACCCGCCCTTCACGCCCCACCGCATCGTCGGTGCCGCCACTATTTTTCGGCTGTCTCCTCACTACTCACCCCCCGGCCGTCCATACCAAACCACGTCTCGCCATGGCCGCCACCACGCATGTGCTTTCGTAAGAGTTTTGGCCGTCGTTTGGAAGAGTTTTGGCCGTCGCCGTCGTATCCAGTGCCAGAGGGGATACGATCGCCGGTGACGCTTATCGACCACGACAACTTCCGTCGGGTGCTCCAGAGCGACCTATAGCGGCCGCCAAACGCCCCTGCTGCATCGAGGGGATCTTCGTGGCCTCTTTGCCACCACGACCGCAAGGTGTTTAACACTTTGCCCACAAAGGTATGGACAGTGGAGATGAATTTTTCTTCAACCACTTCATTTATTCATCGGATGATTCGTCCTCGGATGACGAAGATCTTGTGGCGGCTGCACTGGTCGTTCACGACCACATTGAAAGGCAGCGGCCTCGGTACAGGGGGTCAGTCCCAAGCTGTGCTCCCAACCTGAACCACAACATAGAGAGAGAAAGGCCATGCCATGCTCTATACCGATTACTTTGAGAATACCGCTCTCTTCAAACCGGAGAAATTCCGTCGCCGTTTTCGTATGGCAAGGCATGTGTTCAATCGTATCCGAGAGGCCCTTGGCAGGCTTGGATTCTCCTCTTATCAGAAATGCACCACGGCCAGATTGTATGCACTGGGAATGGAAGAACTGTCCATTTGCTTGACAGGGCCAGTATAAGGGGCATGTGAAAGCGTGCACTGTCATATTAGAAGTGCTGACTTTGCAAGATCTTTGGATATGACATTTTTTCTTCGGCATGGCAGGTTCTCACAATGATATCAACGTGCTGCAGCGTTCTCCAGTCTTCGCAAGACTTGCAGAAGGCCACTCCCCACCTGTCAACTTTGAGATCAATGGCCACCACTACAACAAGGGATACTACCTAGCTAATGGTATATATCCCCAGTGGTCAACTTTTGTGAAGACAATCTCGAACCCCCAAGGTGAGAAGAGACAGAGATTTGCCCGAATGCAAGAGAGTGCTAGAAAGGATGTGGAGCGTGCTTTTGATGTGCTTCAACCCCAATGGGGTATCGTTTGAAACCTTGCACTGACATGAGATGAAGGGAAGCTTTGGGAGGTGATGACTGCTTGTGTGATCATGCACAACATGATCGTCTAGGATGAGCGTGATAACATCATATTCGACCAAGGATTTGATTTTCAAGGTGAAAATGTTGAGCCCCTGCACCAAGAAGTGGCCACGTTTGAATAGTTTACCCAATTTCATCATGAAATGCATGATTGGCACACTCATTTGGAGCTTCAAAATGACTTGGTCGAGCACATGTGAAATCACATTGGCAACCAACAGATGTATTGGTTCATTATGTTTATTCAAGACAATTTTGATTTGGTTGTAAAACTATTTTATTCGAGACAATTTTGATTGGGTTGTAAAACTATTTTTATTTGAGATAATTAATATTTAGACGTGCAAACTTGTGTTAAAACATTGATGAATATAGAATGTATGGGCATATTGGCCATAGTGGCCAAAGGATGTGTCCGCGCGTTGGGCGCATGGTCATCGCATCCCAGAAAAGGTCCGGACATGACCACATTGTCCGCCCCAAACAGACAGAATCCGGACAAAACGGACGTCCCTTTGAGGTCGTGCGCTGGAGTTGGCCTCACACCTTTGTGGCTCCAGCCGCCACATCAGATGTATAGGTTTCAGATGAACATTACTCCATTGTTAGTATCACTCTATAAAAGTAGAGCATATGCTGATGCTACTTGCTGACTACAATCACGCTTCACTTTTTTTCCAGGAACAAAAATGTCTTCCTTTTTTCAGGTACCAAAAATGTCTCAATCGTTCTACAACTGCGAGTAAACTTTTATAAATATGGCATTTACCAACACCAAACCCTGTGTAATTCAAAGATCCATATATATAATGTTATCAGTTTTGCTAAAGCACATCTGGATGTGTTGATCTTACATGAAGATTCATGTGGGTATTTGTTGGAGTAATGGGCCATAGGTAGGCTCACCCAAGGCCCAAGATTTATCAAGACTTTGGGCCAGCTCCGCCTAGCTGAGCCCCAAGCCGAAACTCCGCCCTCTGAGGCCGGCTGGCTCAGCGGCCGGCTGCCAGAGGGCGGGTGACCCAAGTCTACGATGCTCCGAGTGGCTGGCTCCTGGCGGCCGCCCTCCAGAGAGGGCGGCTACAGGCAGGCGGCTACTTCACGACTACGGGGCAGCCGAGCTCCCATCAGGAGTACAAAACAAAGTATGGCTACAGTGAAGCACGTCGCCTCCCACGCTCGAGACGGGCGTGGCTACAGTGCTCCGTATAGATGGAGATCTCCGCACGACGGAGCACTGTGCCGTATCTATCCTGACGTTGCTCCTAGCAGGCGGAGTCCTGTTCCCCACGACGGCCTGTCGGTACGGCCCGCCAGAGGCGGGCCCTATCGGACAGTGACCCCAAGGAAGATGACGGAAGTTCGATCAGGCGGATCAGAGAGGGGCCGGCCTCCAGCAGGCGGCCGTCCCTTGCCCCGAGGCGAGCAAGCCATTAAGCTGACAAGACCAGGTGTGGCTACAGTGTCCTCCCACCAGGCGGTGGGACTGTAGCCACGCTAAAGATGACCAAGCCCCCGTCACTGGGGATACGGCAACAGTGAACAGCCACCAACCAGTTGGCAGGGCCCACCAGGCGGAGGGCCCCAGTGGTCGGCGGAGAAGCCGGAGGCCGGAGACACTAACGGCTGGGCCCGGCAGCCGGCCAGATTACCATTGTACCCCTGGGGGGTAGGCCTATATAAACCCCCCAGGCCACCCATGCAAAGGGTTCCCACTCTGATAGAACTAGCCAGAAACCTAGGGCCGGGGAGAGCTAGCCTTCCCTTCTCCTTCCCCTAGACACAGCTCAAGGAGCACTTTGTATCAATAGTGCCTTAGTGATCATGCGGAGACCCCGTAGAGCAGGAGTAGGGGTATTATCTCCACTGAGAGCCCCCAACCTGGGTAAAGTTCGCCGGCGTACATGTCTACGTGTAGGACCTTGAAGTATGTCTAGAGGGGGGGGGGTGATTAGACTATTTGACCAATAAAAACTTAACCTTTTCCCAATTTTAGAGTTTGGCAGATTTTAGCTATTTTAGGACAAGTCAAGCAATCATCACACAATTCAAGCAAGCATGCAAAGAGTGTATAGGCAGTGGAAATTAAAGCATGCAACTTGCAAGAAAGTAAAGGGAAGGGTTTGGAGGATTCAAACGCAATTGGAGACACGAATGTTTTTGGCGTGGTTCCGATAGGTGGTGCTATCGTACATCCACGTTGATGGAGACTTCAACCCACGAAGGGTAACGGCCGCGCGAGTCCACGGAGGGCTCCACCCACGAAGGGTCCATGAAGAAGCAACCTTGTCTATCCCACCATGGTCGTCGCCCACGAAGGACTTGCCTAACTAGCGGTAGATCTTCACGAAGTAGGCGACCTCCTTGCCCTTACAAACTCCTTGGTTCAACTCCACAATCTCGTCGGAGGCTCCCAAGTGACACCTAGTCAATCTAGGAGACACCACTCTCCAAGAAGTAACAAATGGTGCGTTGATGATGAACTCCTTACTCTTGTGCTTCAAATGATAGTCTCCCCAACACTCAACTCTCTCTCATAGGATTTGGATCTGGTGGAAAGAGGGTTTGAGTGGAAAGCAACTTGGGGAAGGCTAGATATCAAGATTCATATGGTAGGAATGGAATATCTTGGCCTCAACACATGAGTAGGTGGTTCTCTCTCAGAAATGGTAAGTTGGAAGTGTAGGTTCGTTCTGATGGCTCTCTCCATGAATGAAGAGGAGGTGGAGGGGTATATATAGCCTCCACACAAAATCTAACTGTTACACACAATTTACCAAACTTGGTGAGACCGAATCGTTAAACTCGGTCGGACTGATTTAGTAAACCTAGTGACCGTTAGTGATTTTCGGTGGGACTGACATGCATCTCGGTGAGACCGATTCGGTTAGGGTTAGGGCATAACGTAATCTCGGTGAGACCGATTACACAAACTCGGTGAGACCGATTACACAAACTCGGTGAGACCGATTTGGTAATAAGCTTTCCAGAGAGTTGGTCAGGTAAACTCGGTGGGACCGATTTGCTCTTTTCGGTGAGACTGAACTGTTACAAAAAAGGAAACAGAGAGTTTACATTGCAATCTCGGTGGGACCGATCACTCAATTTGGTTAGACCGAAACGTTACGAAAGGAAACAGAGAGATTACAATCCCATCTCGGTGAAACTGAGATCCCTATCGGTAAGACCGATTTGCTTAGGGTTTGTGGCAGTGGCTATGACTTTTGGAATCGGTGGGCCGGATTGGAAGAATCGTTGTGACCTATTTTGGCTTTGGGTTTAGGTCATTTGTGGATGTGGGAAAGTAGTTGAGGGTTTTGGAGCATATCACTAAGCACATGAAGCAAGAGGCTCATTAAGCAACACCTCATCCCTTCTTGATAGTATTGGCTTTTCCTATAGACTCAATGTGATCTTGGATCACTAAAATGTAAAATGAAGAGTCTTGAGCTTTTGAGCTTGAGCCAATCCTTTGTCCTTAGTATTTTGAGGGATCCACTTTCATCATCCATGCCATGCCATTCATTGAGCTTTTCTGAAATAATAGTCTTGGAGTAGCATTAGCTCAATGAGCTATATGTTGTTATGAATTACCAAAACCACCTAGGGATAGTTGCACTTTCAATCTCCCCCTTTTTGGTAATTGATGACAACATATAGATCAAAGCTTCGACAAATGATAATAAAATTTAAATAACATCGTCGCTTTGAGAAGTATGTGATAAGCAAGAGCTCCCCCTAAATTTGTGCATAGTTTTAGATTTGCTTTGGACTGCAAATGCACAATGAATTAGGCTCATGGGTTACTCTTCCATGTCACATACATCTTGGTGGAGCGCTCAAAATAATAAACAATGAATACATGCACTCATCACCAAGCATAGTGAGTGATCACATAAGATAGATAGGATAATATCAAGCATGCATAAGTGTAGCTTATGATCAAACACATGATCATCAATGTCTCACAAGCATAGTATCTCAACCAATCAAAAAGCAAACAAGTTTAAACCAACAAAGCAAGAGAGAACAAAAGCAACACTCTCTCTCTCGAAGCCTATGATCTATAAATTTTTCTCCCCCTTTGGCAACAAGTTACCAAAAAGTTCATAGAAAATGCATAGTGCTAGATCGACTCTTAGGCTTGATTTTCTGGTGGTGGTGTCCTGATAACTCCAAGGATGAAGGCTTCAGTTGAAGTGGATGGAGCTGGAGGAGTTGGTGCTGGAGCTGGTTGCACTAGAACTGTAGGGGCAGTGGCTGGTGCTGAAGTTGTTGCTCTAGTGTCTGTCACTGGCACTGCAACTGACCTCTGGGCTCTGGGCACTCTGGCAAACACATTGGTGGTAGTCTTGCCCTTCCTCTCCTGCATGTCATCCTGCAGCTGCTCCACGACTGAAACTCAGTTACCTTGACATCTAGATCATAGAATTTTTGTTCCATGATTCTTTCCAGGCTCTCCTGGTTTTGATTTAGGGTGGCCAACCCCTTCTCAATCCTCAGAGATGATGCTATCAAGTAACCAAGCTGCTCCTGTTTGGTTTTCAAGAAATATTCAGATGCCTCCTCGTGAGTTGGCATCTTGGCAGCCTTCTCCCTCTTTTCCTTCTCCTTCTTCTCCTGAGCTTGAACTGATTGTGGATCATCTTCATTCATGACAACCTCATTGTCTTCAAAGTCTGGATAAAGTGAAAAGTGTTCCTTATCCAACTGATATTTTCCTGTGCCCATCTTTGAGTTGATCAATTCCTGAATCTGAGGGGCATATCCACAACTCCTCTTATGATCTGCTGTAGTCCTCTTTATGGTTTCAAATATAAGGCTCATGACTTTGAATTTTTTGTGGCACGTCAAATAAATGCAACATATTGATGGCATGCCCTCTGATCATGTTATGGTCACCAGACTTGGGCAACAGAGTGTGTCTCAGAATCCAACTGATAGTAGGCAGCCCTGACAACAGAAAATGGACTGATCCAAAAGTAAAAGTCTCTAGGGCTTTGTCTGGGATCTCCTTGTACATGTGTGCCATGGTATTGTGTCCCATTTTCTTCTTGGCATATACATCCAGATCATCATCATTTTCCTTTGGGGCATTTATCAGTTTTGCCCATTCTTCTACAGTGGATTGGTACCTTGTACCTTCAGACATCCAAACAATTCTTCCATCTGGGTAAAAATGTGCTGTGGAGTAGAATTGCATGATAAGTTCATCATTCCAATTTGTGAGCTTTTGCCCAACAAAATCTGCAACTCCACAAGCAACAAAGCTGTCTTGCACTCCAGGATAGTGCTCTTCATTCTCCTTGATGAATTTCTAGTCAACCCACCTCATGTCACAGACTATGGGCTTCTTGTCCAACAGAATTGTTTCATAGAAGTCCTGTTGTTCCTTTGTATGGAACCTGTAATCAACAGCAATTCTTCTCCTTGTGGCATATGGATCTGCCATCCTCCATATCCTCAATCCTGAGTCCTTTTTGATGTTCATGTCCTCAACCACATGATGGGCATCATTGTGATCTAGTATCTTTGGCTTGAGCTTCCTTAGAACCTGTCCTTCTTCATCTTCCTCCTCAGCAACATTGGGAACTTGGGCCTTGTTCTTCTCAGTAGCTGGAATACTCCTGGTATTCCTCTTTGGTGCAGACTTGGCCTTGGGGGCAGCTTTGGGTGCTTTCTTGGGCTTAGATGTTGCAGCCCCAGATTTAATAGCATCACCCATAAGCTTTGCTGCCTTTGGTGCTGGTGCAGAAAGCTCTTCCTCTTCCATCATGGAAGGTTGCCCAACAACTCTGGCCATGGTCTTCTTGACCCTTTCCTTCCTCTTCTTGCTTTCATCAGCTGGCTCTTTGGGACCGGGATTTTCAGGCAGTTGAGTTGATGCTCTGGCCTTGGGCATAGGTTGCCTTCTTGTAGGCCTTTTAATCTTCATGCCTGGCTTTATATCCTTTGTTGAGCCATATTCCTTCTTGAGCACCACTTTCTTGGAAGTAGCCTCATCTTCCTCAGCTTTGTAATCTTCATCCTCTGAATCTGAAGTTCTTTTCCTCCTTTGCCTAGTTGCAGCCTTAGGCAAATTGCTAGGAGTACTTCTGCTCCCTTCATCTGAAGTTGAGGGACTAGTGCCCTCACTCAAGTCCATCTGCTCTTCTGACCTGTTCTGGCTGTCACTTTGATCAGAGATACTGCAAAAGCTGAGTGCTGACCCTGTGAAGAGTTATAGATGAGATAGAAAAGACGAGCATCACAAAAATGTAGAGGTTTTTGCAAAAGAATGACTCAAAAGTTCAGTCTTAGTTTTCCACAGAAAGCATTTCGGATCCACCGATTTTCAAACTCGGTGATACCGAAGCAGTTTTTGGAACCTAAACTGATGATCTCGGTTGGACCGAGTTTCAGTTCGGTGGTACCGAGACTGCTAGGGTTTCATAGAATCCTCAAATCAGTTGCACCGATTAGTAATTCTCGGTCAGACCGAGAGTCACTAGTGCAATGGCATAAGCCAAATCGGTGAGACCGAGTTTTTCATCTCGGTGGGTCCGAGATGGTTTCGGCGGAAACCTAAAGCTAAAAATTTGAATCACGTCTAATCTATGAACTACTTTGGCTGGATAGAAGAGTTTCAATCATGGCAAGAATCAATATGAAAACAATGTGCCAGGAATCAGACGTGGATAGCACAAAGATTAAGTCCATACCCTAACTTGGCGGTGGACTTGCTACGGCGGCAACGGCGGGGACGAAATCCATTGACAGCAGCGGAGACCAGCGACAGGAGGCTGCTGGCGACGAGGAGACGATCCGGAGACCACAATGGCAGAGTGAGCTGTTGCGCGGGCGAAGGTTTCGGAGAAATTTCCAAAATTTTACCCGTGGCTATATATATAGCTCAACCCTGTCAGTGTGACCGAGTGGAATGACTCGGTGGCACCGAGATGCATAACTGTGTTCAGTTACAGCAAATCGGTGAGACCGAAAAGTTCAAATCGGTTGCACCGAGATTCAAACTCAGATCAACTTGATGATCTCGGTAGGACCGAAATGGAAGGATCGGTCAGACCGAGAATCACTAAGAGGTTTTGGAAGTTTAAGTCTATGACGAATCGGGGACTCCGAGTGCTCCTCACACAGAGTGGTTCGAATCTGACTTGATCAAATTTTGTGATGTAGCATGAGTAGAGTTTGAGACGAGAAAAGCATAGATAGCTAAAGAAGGTTCTTAGGCATTCTTGTCCATCCACTTGGCACAAAGAAAAGAATCCAAACAAACAAAAAAACAAGTGGATGTCCTTGAATGAGTAAAATATGCACCAACATGCTCACACAATAAGATGGCAATTGAAATATGTGGCAAAGCATGCACAACCAATTTTAGCATCTATCAAGCAATTGGCGATGACTAGATCATTTATATATGAGTATATTGACTTAGGAGTCAAATGAGAACATTTGATCATAGGTCATACTCATCGTTTAAGCTCAAGTGGGGTTACCACTTTTACATAATGCATTAATGTGTTCACACCATTAGAGTTGCTTTGACTCAATTCTTAGAGTTAAGCTCCCCCTAGATGTGAGATCCCCCCTTAGAGGGATGAACTAACCTTGGGTTTTGTCGATGATGACTTCATGTAGGTGTTGAAGATGTAGATGCTCAATGTTGATGTAGATCATTTGGAGCAATCCTTTGGAGTGAGTTGCACTTTCAACTTGCCTACATGGGTTAGTCCCACAAGGAACAAACAAGAATATCCATAGACATAGAGTGATGCACACATAAGATGATGTCCATGAAAACATTAGGTTACCTTGTCCCTTGCCTTACCAACATGAGGGTTTGTGACTCCTTGAACTAGTGCAAGATGTGAAAGTTGATTGCACTTGTTCTTGCCAAAATGATATGAGTGACGAATGTTGGCGGAGTCACCCTCAAGAACTCTCTAGTTCTTCTTCTTCGGGATCCACATCATCTTGATGGGAATCCTTGGAGTTGTAGTTGTACTTGATGAAGTAGAACTTGACGTAGTCTTGGGGACCCACTTGAACAAGGCTTTAGGTGCTTCTTCAAATGCATCAATCTCTTCTTGAAGCTTGTCCTTGCCTTTGTTCTTGTGGTCATGTGGTGGAAGATCATCTTGAGCTTGTGTACCCTTGAAGGAAGTAGGATCATACTTCTCTTGTTGAGGAACAAACTTTGTCTTGGGGTATTGATCTTCTTCCCACTCAACTCCATTGGCGTTGAACTTTCGTTCAAAACCAACATCTTGATTCTTCCGGTGCCTTCCTTGCTTGCGTACAATTTCCTCGAATTGCTTACTCCCGGCAAGGCTCTTGTAAACACCTTTCTCTATAATTCCCTTCAATAAACTATTTTCTTGCTCAAGTGTAACTTGTCTAAGAGAATCATTAGTGGAATCAAGAGAACTACTAGAAGCAACAACATTGGATTTGACATCATTATTGTTACTGCTAGAGGAAGTATCTTTCTTGTACTTGTTACTAGAATTGACTTGAGGCATGTAAGTAGATAAGAGTAAACGCTTGGCAATGTAAGAAGAACTTTTCTTGCGGAGATCATCATTGATTGCCTTTAAGAACTCATGCTCTTTCTCAAGATTGAGCTTTTCAAAGCGTAACTGCTCATGAGCCCTTAAAAGTTCTCGATGATCTTAGAAGATAGTTTCATGAGCCAACTTAAGAGTGTTTAGTTCTTTAGTTAGAAGCTCAATTTTCTCCTTATCATTGTCATTCATTTGATTAGCATGATTGATTGACGTTTCATCATAGTATTCATCACTAGAGTTGTCAACAAGTAAATCATCATCCACAAGCAAGTCATCTTCATCACTATTAAAATCAACATACTCGGGATGTGTTACCTTTGGACCTTTGGCCATGAAGCATCTTCCAACACCTTCATTTGGTGAGTCAAATATGTCGTAGGAGTTGGTTGACACAAGTGCTAGACCGGCAACACCTTTGTCTTGAGTATGTTCAGAGTCGGAGTGATAGCTTCTCTTGGAGTGATTATCAGAGTCGGAGCCAGAAACCCATTCACCAACATGAGCTTGATGTCTTCGTTTTGCGTAGCTCCTTGATGACTTGTCCTTTCTTTCGGAATCCTTACTTCTCCGTGAGGGTCTTCGTTCATAACGATCATCTCTACTCCTCCTCTCTCTTGATGGTGATTCTTCTCTTTTGCCCCTTCTTCTTGGAGAATCTTCTCTTCTTTTGTAGGGTGCCGTACACTCATTTTGAACTTCATTTTGAACTTGTCAAGCTGACTTTGGAGCACATCCAACTTGGATTCCTTGACGGACTCGGTACCTTCATGCAGATCAATCAAAGTATCCCAAATTTCCTTTGCATTCTCAAGACGGCTGATTTTGTTGAATTCTTCGGGGCACAATCCGTTGAAGATGATGTCACATGCTTGAGCGTTGTATTGCAGCATCTTCAATTCTTCCGCATTAGCTTCACGGTTCGGTTCTCTCCCATCGAAGAATTCACCTTGCAAGCCAATACAAATAATTGCCCAAACGGCGGGGTTATGTCCAAGAATATGCATTTTCATCTTATGCTTCCAACTAGCAAAATTAGTACCATCAAAGTAAGGACCTCTACAGTGATAATTTCCCTCGCTAGACGCCATACTCTCCTAGGTTGTGAAACCAAGGCTATGACCACCAAAAGCTATGGAAATCAAAGCAAATGGAGACCAAGGCTCTTATACCACTTGTAGGACCTTGAAGTATGTCTAGAGGGGGGTGATTACACTACTTGACCAATAAAAACTTAACCTTTTCCCAATTTTAGAGTTTGGCAGATTTTAGCTATTTTAGGACAAGTCAAGCAATCATCACACAATTCAAGCAAGCATGCAAAGAGTGTATAGGCAGCGGAAATTAAAGCATGCAACTTGCAAGAAAGTAAAGGGAATGGTTTGGAGGATTCAAACGCAATTGGAGACACATATGTTTTTGGCGTGGTTCCGATAGGTGGTGCTATCGTACATCCACGTTGATGGAGACTTCAACCCACGAAGGGTAATGGCCGCGCAAGTCCACGAAGGGCTCCACCCACGAAGGGTCCACGAAGAAGCAACCTTGTCTATCCCACCATGGTCGTCGCCCACGAAGGACTTGCCTCACTAGCGGTAGATCTTCACGAAGTAGGCGATCTCCTTGCCCTTACAAACTCCTTGGTTCAACTCCACAATCTCGTCGGAGGCTCCCAAGTGACACCTAGCCAATCTAGGAGACACCACTCTCCAAGAAGTAACAAATGGTGCGTTGATGATGAACTGCTTGCTCTTGTGCTTCAAATGATAGTCTCCCCAACACTCAACTCTCTCTCATAGGATTTGGATCTGGTGGAAAGAGGGTTTGAGTGGAAAGCAACTTGGGGAAGGCTAGAGATCAAGATTCATATGGTAGGAATGGAATATCTTGGCCTCAACACATGAGTAGGTGGTTCTCTCTCAGAAATGGTAAGTTGGAAGTGTAGGTTCGTTCTGATGGCTCTCTCCACGAATGAAGAGGAGGTGGAGGGGTATATATAGCCTCCACACAAAATCTAACCGTTACACACAATTTACCAAACTTGGTGAGACCGAATCGTTAAACTCGGTCGGACCGATTTAGTAAACCTAGTGACCGTTAGTGATTTTCGGTGGGACTGACATGCATCTCGGTGAGACCGATTCGGTTAGGGTTAGGGCATAACGTAATCTCAGTGAGACCGATGACACAAACTCGGTGAGACCAATTTGGTAATAAGCTTTCCAGAGAGTTGGCCAGGTAAATCGGTGGGACCGATTTGCTCTTTTCGGTGAGACCAAAATGTTACAAAAAGGAAACAGAGAGTTTACATTGCAATCTTGGTGGGACCGATCGCTCACTTCGGTTAGACCGAAATGTTACGAAGGGAAACAGAGAGATTACAATCCCATCTCGGTGAGACCGAGATCCCTATCGGTAAGACCGATTTGCTTAGGGTTTGTGGCAGTGGCTATGACTTTTGGAATCGGTGGCGCCGGATAGAAAGAATTGGTGTGACCGATTTTGGCTTTAGGTTTAGGTCATTTGTGGATGTGGGAAAGTAGTTGAGGGTTTTGGAGCATATCACTAAGCACATGAAGCAAGAGGCTCATTAAGCAACACCTCATCCCTTCTTGATAGTATTGGCTTTTCCTATAGACTCAATGTGATCTTGGATCACTAAAATGTAAAATGAAGAGTCTTGAGCTTTTGAGTTTGAGCCAATCCTTTGTCCTTAGTATTTTGAGGGATCCACTTTCATCATCCATGCCATGCCATTCATTGAGCTTTCCTGAAATAATAGTCTTGGAATAGCATTATCTCAATGAGCTATATGTTGTTATGAATTACCAAAACCACCTAGGGATAGTTGCACTTTCACTACGCCTCATCCCGCTTCCAGGCACCGGCGACGTTCTACTCGCTCCCACCATGATAAGTCATCCATTGGCATATGTCGCACCCAACCCCCGACATTTGGCGCCCATCGTGGGGCGAGGTGCACCGTCTCCCGGAGATCTGCTCTGGACGGGAACCCTGTTCCCTCCCAGCGAGCAAAGCCAACCCAGCACGCCCGACGGCGTCAGCCCCGACGCGCTGCACGGCATGGAGATCGCCTGCGCGGCAAGCTGCCTCGTTGACCTCGTCGGCGAGATCGACCTCTCCGACGAGCCGGCCTCTGACGCGGGCACAAGCTGCCCTTAGAGCCACCTCGTCAGCCTCCTCGACCAGCTCCATGTCGCCAGCGAGCCTGGTACGGACATGGAGTCCGTCGGCTCGACCGATCCGATGATCGTCGACTCCGACACGGCGTCGCTCGACGCGTTCCCCACCAACATGGTGGACTACGACAAGCCGCCTCCTCGCGAGTACAGCGGCGGGAGCACCGTCATGGAGGTGCTCGTCATCAACAGCGAGGGGCGCTCGGACGGGCGTACTCAAGATCCCCTCGACGCCGCTCTGCGCGACCTCACGGCGCCCATTCCCAAGGGCGCAGACGCTGAGGCGCTGGAGGCACGCCGCCTCCAGCTTCTCGAAAATGCTGGCCGCCTGGCCAGCATGCGCCGGCTTTCGGACGCCTATCGGCGCGAGATGGACTGGGCCGTAGGCGGCACGCCGGCTCCTGAGGGGCCTAGCCGCCTCGGCACAGTTCGGCAGCGTGGCGCGACCATCGCCAGCATGTACGGGGCAGAGCGCCCCGTCTACGCCATGCCTGCGGAAAACATATGGGCCGCCCAGGCGATAACAGATGAGCTGGACAAATGCGACGGCGATGAGCGCCGCCTCATGACGGAGCGAGTCCAGCAGCTCCTAGACGCGGCAGCCGCGCAGCACGAGGCTGCCTACCGCGACGAAGTCCCACCCGGACGAAACAATGAGCCGCCCCCACGCCGAGATCATGGGGCGACCTCCCGGACGCCGACTGGTGGCGCCCGTGGAGGAAAGGGCAACGAGCCGGCTGCCAGCCGCAGTCGGACATGCCTCGCCATCGAGCGGGACGAAGACGACCGCCCTTGCGCAGTAGAGCGGCGAGGCGACCTGCCGCCTCACCCGCCTCATGGAGCAAGATACCCCACCCCACCTCCTATCACGCATCCGACACTCGGCGACCACCTTGGCTGTCGGGAGGGAGTCGGAGAGAATGATGCTCGCCATCGGATCGATCGTCTTAACCGATCCCTGGCGCTCGAAGAAGAAGATGCGCTGGGCCCGCCCTGTTTCGGCCCCCGAATCCGAGATGAGCCCTTCCCTAAAGGGTTCACCCTCCCGTGAGACACAGCAAAGTACACCGGCTCCGTGAAGCCGGAGGACTGGCTGGTCGACTACTCCACGGCCGTCAGTATAGGGAATGGCAACAAGCGCGTTGCCGTGAAGTACGTCCCGCTCATGCTTCAGGGTACTGCCCGGACGTGCTCAACAGCCTGAAGCCCCACAGCATCAACAGCTGGGTTGATTTCACCGAGGTCTTCATCCGCAACTTCACCAGCACCTACAAGCGGGCTCCCAAGCCCCGACAGCTCTCCTTGTGCGTCCAAGGGCCCACGGAGTCGACTCGCGACTACCTCATGCGTTGGACCGAGCTGCGCAATTCCTGTGAAGGCGTGCACGAGGTGCAGGCGATCAAGTACTTCACCGCCGGGTGCCGAGAGGGCACCCTCCTCAAGCACCGACTCCTCTGCGACGAGCCCGAGACCCTCGATGGACTGCTGGTCATCGCCGACAAGCATGCCACGGCCGACTCCTCCATGAAGGCGGAAATCCTGGTTGATGCGTCCGGCAAGGTGGCCCCTCAGGCGCCTCGGACTCCGGCTGGTGACACCAGTCGGCGACAGAAACCAGGAGATCACAAGCGGAAGGCCACCCAGCCGGCTTCCACCAGCCGGCAGGTGGCGACGGTCGAGGATCAGCAGCCAGAAGGGCAGCCGGCCCCCAAGCGGCAGAAGGGCGGCAAGACCAATTGGTTGCCTGCTTTCTCTTACGAGCAAACCTTGGATGCACCCTGCAAGTTCCATAGTGGCGCGAAGCCCTCCAACCACACCACTCGCAAGTGTCACTGGCTCACCAGAATTGCCAAGGGAGATGGACTCCTGCCTCCTCCGCCTGCCGGCCCGCCGCCTCCTCAGCCCCAGCAGCCGGCGGCCCGGCCAGTCGGGGCCATACAAGACGAGTACCCGGAGGAGCACGGAGCCTACGTTGTGTTTACCAGCGTGGCCGATGACAGGCGCAACAGACGGCAACAACAACAAGAAGTGCAAGCAGTGGCCTCCAGTACTCCAGAGTTCATGCATTGGTCCGAGAAGCCTATCAGTTGGAGTAGGGCCGACCACCCGGAAGTGATGCCTTCCCCTGGTTCGTATGCCCTGGTCTTGGAAGCAACCCTTGCAACGGAGAGGCGGGCCGTCCGTTTCTCCAGAATCCTGATAGATGGCGGCAGCAGCATCAATATCCTGTACCGTGACACAATGGAGAAGTTGGGAATCAAGCAGAAGCAGCTCACCCCTAGTCGGACTGTTTTCCATGGCATAGTCCCTGGCCTTTCCTGCTCACCAATCGGCAAGACCCAGATTGATGTCCTCTTCGGAGACAAGAATCACTTCCGCTGAGAGTCAGTTTGGTTTGAAGTGGTGGACCTTGAGAGCCCCTACCATGCCCTTCTTGGCTGGCCTGCTCTTGCCAAGTTCATGGCGGTCCCCCACTACGCCTACCTCAAGATGAAGATGCCAAGCACCAAGGGAATCCTGACGGTAGTCGGAGACTACAAGAGATCGATCGTCTACGCTGCAGATAGCAGCAGGCTGGCCGAGTCCCTCGTGATCGCTGCCGAGAAGCGACTCCTTGAACGGGTGGTGGCGTTGGCAGGCAAGAAGCCGGAAATGTCACCCATCCCCCAGGAGTCGGAGGCTGAGGGCTCGTTCAAGCTGGCCAAGGAAACAAAGAAAATACCCTTGGACCCGGAGCACCCGGAGAGGCACGCTGTTGTAGGCACAGGCCTTGACAGCAAATAGGAAAGCGAGCTTGTCGATTTCCTCCGTGAGAATCGGGATATCTTTGCATGGTCTCCCAAAGACATGCCAGGTGTCCCGACGGATTTCGCCGAGCACAAGCTACATGTCCGACATGACGTCAAGCCGGTCAGGCAGCCCTTGCGCCGCCTGTCGGAAGAGAAGAGAAGAGTTGTCAGAGAAGAGATAGCCCAACTCCTAGCAGCCGGATTCATTATGGAAGTATTCTTTCCAGAGTGGCTGGCCAACCCAGTCCTAGTGTTGAAAAAGAACAAGCAGTGGCGCATGTGCATCGACTACACCAGTCTCAACAAAGCCTGCCCTAAAGATCCCTTCGCTCTGCCAAGGATTGATCAAGTAATAGACTCCACAACCGGATGCGAGTTTCTTCGATGCATACTCTGGGTATCACCAGATAAAACTGAACCCGGCCGACAGGCTGAAGACCGCCTTCATCACGCCATTTGGAGCCTTCTGCTACCTGACCATGACGTTCGGCTTGAGAAACGCCGGCGCCACGTTCCAGCGTTGCATGCAGAAGTGCCTCCTCAAGCAACTCGGCAGAAATGCCCATGTATATGTGGATGATGTGGTGGTGAAGACAGAGAAGCATGGCACGCTGCTGGAGGACCTCAAGGAGACCTTTGAGAACCTGCGCCGATTCCAGATCAAGCTCAACCCGGAGAAATGTGTCTTTGGAGTACCAGCCGGCCAGCTCCTCGGTTTCCTGGTCTCAGAGCGCGGCATAGAGTGCAATCCCGTGAAGATCAAAGCAATTGAGATGATGAAAGTGCCCACCCGACTGCTGGACATGCAGAAATTCACCGGCTGCTTGGCGTCAGTCAGCCGTTTCATCAGTCGGCTGGGCGAGAAGGCCCTTCCCCTGTACCAACTCATGAAGAAGACCACTTTTTTCGAGTGGAACGACAAGGCGGACGAAGCATTTCTCCAACTCAAGAAAATGCTGGCAACACCGCCTATCCTTGCAGCTCCGACTGAGAAGGAGCCCATGCTCCTCTACATTGCAGCCACCAGTCGGGTTGTCAGCATAGTCATGGTGGTAGAGCGCAAGGAGAAGGACAAAGCATTGCCGGTCCAGAGACCGGTGTATTACTTGAGCGAAGTGTTGTCCGCCTCCAAGAAAAACTACCCCCACTACCAGAAGATGTGTTACGGCATGCACTTCGCCGCCAAGAAGCTGAAGCCCTACTTCCAAGATCACCCAATAACTGTTGTTTGCACAGCTCCACTCGCTGAGAACATCGGGAGCCAAGACGCCTCTGGCCGAGTGGCCAAGTGGGCCATTGATCTGGCCCCTTATGCCATCTACTACTAGCCTCACACCGCCATCAAATCACAAGTGTTGGCCGACTTCCTCGTCGACTGGGCCGAGACCCAATATTTGCCGCCTGCTCCAGACTCCACTCATTGGTGGATGCATTTCGATGGCTCGAAAATGCGCACCGGCCTGGGAGCCGGTGTCGTCCTCACCTTTCCAAAAGGCGACAAGCTCAAATACGCGTTGCAAGTCCACTTTGCCGCCTCCAACAACGTAGCAGAATGTGAGGCACTCATACATGGGCTCCGGCTTGCCAAGGAACTCGGCATCCGCCAGATCCTGTGCTATGGTGACTCCGACTTGGTGGTCCAGCACTCGTCAGGCGACTGGGACGCCAAGGATGCAAACATGGCAAGCTACCGCTTCCTCGTGCAGCAACTCAGCGGATACTTTGATGGGTGTGAGTTCCTTCATGTGCCAAGGAATGACAACGAGCAAGCAGATGCTCTGGCACGGATTGGCTCCACCCGACAAGCAATACCAGCCGGCGTCGCCCTACGCCGCCTTCTGAAGCCATCTGTCAAGCCGTCTCCTGATTCAGACTCCATCTTTATGCCGGCCCTTCCTGAAGCAGTCGGATCCGACTCGAGGGGCCCAGAGGCTAGCACAGGGACCTCGACAGGCAGCCCGGGGACTGCTACAGCCGCGCCCGGCCCGGGGACTTCAGCAGTCGGCCCGGGGACTTCTCCAACACAACAGGCGGAAGCAGCTGCCAACCCGCTACCTCCCGGACCAACCACCTTAATACAAGTTGCAATGGTGGCAGTCGAAGAAATAGCAGCGCCATCTTGGGCCCAGCCAATCCTCAAGTTCCTGGTGAACAAGGAGCTGTCGACTAATGAGATCTCAGCCCGACAAGTGAAAAGGCGAGCAACAACTTACACCATAGTCAACAGAGAGCTGGTGCGACGAAGTATCACCGGGGTTTATCAGCGCTGCGTGGAACCGAACAAGGGCAAAGCAATACTCAGAGATATCCACCAAGGCGAATGCAGCCACCACGCGGCTTCAAGATCACTTGTGGACAAGGCTTTCCGTCATGGATTCTTTTGGTCGGCTTCTCTAGAAGAGGCCAAAGAACTAGTTCAGAAGTGTCAAGGGTGCTAGAAGTTCTGCTCCAAGCCAAATTTGCCGGCTTCTGCACTCAAGACCATTCCCATAGCTTGGCCCTTTGCTGTTTGGGGGCTGGATATGGTAGGGCCATTCAAGACAGCCTGTGGCGGCTTGACTCACTTGCTGGTTGCGGTGGACAAGTTTACCAAGTGGATAGAGGCAAAACCAATCAAGAAGCTGAATGGGCCGACTGCCGTGACCTTCATCGCCGACATCACCACGCGGTATGGCATCCCGCACAGTATCATCACCGACAACGGCACCAACTTCGCCAAGGGAGCCTTGGCCCGTTTTTGTGCAACACAGGGCATCCGCCTGGACTTAGCGTCCGTTGCCCACCCCCAATCAAACGGCCAGGTGGAACGCGCAAACGGCCTCATTTTGTCCGGTCTCAAGCCCCGACTGGTCGAGCCTCTGCAGCGTTCGGCCGGCTGCTAGCTCGACGAGCTGCCGACCATCCTCTGGAGCTTGCGCACAACTCCAAACAAATCAACAGGCTTCACGCCTTTCTTCCTCGTCTATGGTGCCGAAGCCGTCATCCCGACGGATATCGAATTCGACTCCCCAAGGGTCACCATGTACACCAAGGCGGACATCAAGGAGGCACAAGAGGACGGCGTCGACTTGGTGGAAGAGGCCGACTGTTGGCATTCAGCAGGTCGGCCTTCTACCAGCAGAGCCTGTGCCGATACTACAACCGCAAGGTGAAGCCAAGGTCCTTCCTGGAGGGAGACCTTGTGCTCCGGCTGATCCAGCGAACAACCGGACAACACAAGCTCTCGGCACCTTGGGAAGGCCCTTTTATCATCAGTAAGGTGTTGGGCAACGATGCCTACTATCTGATCGATGCCCAGAAGCCCAGAGCGCGCAAGAGAGATGATTCAGGCAAAGAAACGGAGAGGCCGTGGAACGCAAACCTCCTCCGAAGGTTTTACAGTTGAAAGCAGTATGTATCACGCTACCTTTTGTACTATGTATAAAGACTCCGGGTCCCCCGAGAAGAGCTCGGGGACTGCCCTCTTTTATCTATATGATAAGTATCATGCCTATGAGAATGTATAGTCTTTTTCTTCCGCCTGGCACCGGGTTCGACCAGTCGGCCCGGAGCCTCGCCGCCTTCTACAATATGCCGCCCCCTGCAGCCGGACAAGTAGTGTGCCGGCACCAAAAGCTTCCTTTGTCAGAAGCCACAGCTCGCAGAGCGACTGCATGGCGGGCAAAGGTCGCAAAGAGGTGCCCCACACGAAAAAACGACTAAGGAGGAAAGCGCATATGGTAGCACGCGGCATCGCGCCTAACCGTCTGGCTGCTTGGCGGCCAGACGGCCGACCTCCACCTTACTACCCGAAGCTCCGAATGGTTAAAGCCTAGCCCCCCTCACAAGCGGCTAGAACGCTCAAACCGGCCACGGTCCGCAGAGCAGCCGACTGGCCGGTGAAAGCAAAGCCAAAGGGTCGGCGGCAAAGGAAAAAACCAAGGAGAAAAAGGAAAGAAGAGTGGAGGTCAGCACAGCAAGCATAAGCAGCGACAAAATATTTTTACATGGATAAAGGCCTCTGGCCAGCATTCAAACAGAGTTTGATATACACCCCGCGGGTGGAATTGTGCAAATTTAACCAAAGTGTTCAAAGTAGCAAGCAGAAAACAGATAAAATCCTAAGGCGCACCAGAGGACTCCGGCTGGGCGGTGCCGGTTGGCACGACAGAAGGCTCCAACTGGCCAGTGCCGGATGGCGTGGCCAAGGGCTCCGACTGAACGTTGGAGACGGCCATGCCACCTGGCGCGGCAGGCGGCTCCGTCTGAGCAGAGGGATCGCCGGCAGCAGGCGGAGCGTTGGAGTGCTGGAGGACGGAGGCGGTAGCATCCGTCGGAGGAACGGGCGGCAGGTCCGCCCCCACTTGAACACCTCCAGTAGCGGGCGGCACCTCGGTGCGTGGCTCGGTGCTTGAGGCCCGGTCAGGTTGGGGCTGACCGTCTGCCCCGACCTCCGGCATGTCGACATCGCTCTCATCTTCCTCCTCCTCCTCCTCCTCCTCCTCCTCTTCCTCCTCCCCGTCCTTCCCCTCGTCGCTGGAGGCGATGACTTCAGTGGAGTCTTTGTTGTCTTCTGGGTTTAGCCCAAGCCATTCATGCGGAGCTTCACCGCCTTCCTCGACCACCTCCGGGACGAAGACACTGGTGTCGGTGAAGTCAGCGATCGCCGCTGCCCTGCTGACAAGCTCAGCTTCCACCGCCACCAGCTCCTCCTGCGCCTCCAGTCAGAACGTGGCTAACTGGGCTAGATCTAGCCCAGGGTAACACGCCTTGACGGATTCCAAGGCCCGGCGCGCTCCTGCCCGGGCTGCTGAGCCCTTCCAGGCCTCCAGGCGGCCCGCCGCCACCTCCAGCCAGTCGGCAGTCCGACTTGGGGTGCATGGGGCCAGCAAGCCTGGCCAGAGGGCGGAGACCGCCTGGGCTCCGATGCGCTGCTGGCGACGCAACAAGCGGTGAGCGGGCCGAAGCCGGACCTGAATGCTGAGGACCTGTTCAGCAAGGGTCTGAGGGGCATCAGCGGCGATCTGCGCACCCTCTGCCCTTTGCTCCTTGCGCTGGGCCTTGATCATCTGGGTGGCGGCTACAGAATGGCCCGGGAAGAAGTCTGTCCGGGCAGAGGAAGAAAAAGGCCAAGGTTATAAGCAAGGACTGATAACTCAAGATAAGAAACTAAGAGAATAGGGCTTACCATCGACCAAGTCCTCAATGCTGCCGAAGCAGGCCATCACCTGGGCCTCCTTGTCGGCCCAGGCAGAGCGCTCGAGCTCAAACTCGGCAAGGAGGCTGGTCTCCGCCGTCTCCACCTTCAGCTGGGTCGCCTTGAGGTTTTCCACCTGTTCGGCAAGTTGGGCGGCCACGCGGTCCCGCTCCTCCACCAGCTTGCTGCACTCCGCCTCCTTGCCATGAAGGGCGGTCTTGGCTTCGCCCAGCTGCTGCTGCAGGTCAGCATTAGCCTCTGAAGAAAGAAAGAAAAGAAGAAGGCATCAGTCAAGCGGACAAGATAAAAGAAAGAAATAACCGAGGAGATTCGGCCCAACTGCTCAGCAGTCGGCCTGAACCTCGGGGACTACAGCCCGCGGGCGCGCCAGCGCGCCCCCGCGGAAAAGAAGTAGCCAACAAATAAAAAGAAACAGCTGAGGAGATTCGGCCCGACTGCTCAGCAGTCGGCCCGAACCTCGGGGACTACAGCCCGCGGGCGCGCCAGTGCGCCCCCGTGAAGAAAGAAGAGAAGAGACTTACGCCAGCTTTCGGCGAGATGGGCCGTCTGCGCCTCCAGCTCCCGAACCTTAGAGTTGTAGGCGGTCACGCGGAGGTTATGATAATCCTGCAGAAGAAACAACAAAACAAAAATCAGCAATCGGCAACTACAAGTTAAAGTTCCGACCCGCCTGCTCAGCAGCCGGCCCGGAACTTGGGGACTACACCCAGTGGGTGCGCTTGCGCGCCCCCATGAAAAGAAGCAAAGAAGAACATTTGGAGAGAAAACCAAAAGACGGCTTACTCGGATGGCGGTGCGCAACTCCAAGTAGGCCTCGTTGCAGCACTTGAGTGCCACTGCCTCCGCTTGGAGCTTGGCCTGGACGTCAAGGGACGCCTCGTTTAGGGTGCCGGTTCCGCCCCCGCGTACCCAGCCCGCGGGCGCGGCACTGGTCGCCTCGGTGTCAAGGGCCGACGAGCTCGAGGTGCCGATCTCCTGCGACCGCGGCGCCGAGGCCGCCTTCTCTAGATAGCGGCGTGTGGGAATGCGGACCGCGGGAACCAGGACCGTTGCCACCGCGGTCTCGACCAGCGGCACCAGCGGCGCCACTGGCTGTTCGTCCCATGGCTCACTGGCTGGCGGAGGCAGCGGAGGCGGCGGCGGGGGCGGCGGCACTAAGACGTCCGGCATGGCTACGTCACCGCCCCTTCGCTCTTGGATCGAGTAGTCGCCGCCGGCTCCTCTGGCTGTCGCCTCGAAATCAGGCGGAGGCGGCGCGGTGTTCAGAGGGGCCACAAATAGTGGCTCTCGGCGGCGGGCGGCCTCCGCGAGCCATTCCCTCTCCGTGGCCTAAGCTTCCGCCTGCGCCAGCGCCCTCGCAGCGGACTCGACAGACAGGTCCGCCTGCTCCTTGGCCAGGCGGTCGGCCTCCACCTCGTCGTGTGCCTCCCGCGCATTCCGCTCTGTCGCCTCCCAGAGGTCGGCGGCCGGGTCGATGCGTCGGCTGGTCGAGGAGGCCGCTGCCGACGTGAGGACCGAGCCGGCACCCGACTTCTCAAGGGTCAGCGGGGCCCTGGAATAGAAGGACAAGTCAGAAGATTTTCATGATAGATTGATGAAAAAACAAGGAGTAAGGAAATGATGCTTACGCCGACACCATAACTGGCATCTTCAGTTGCCTTTGATATTGGGTCGCCCTGGCCGCGGTATCTTTCCGCCTGGTCGTTGCGGCTGGATTCTTGGGCTTCTTTGGGGCGCTGCCGAACAGGATCGAGCCCTGTTTCTGCTTGCGCTTGCCGCCTGGGGCGGGCGGCCCAGAAGAGGGGCCGGCGTCGGTGGTGGCTGAGCTCCTGGCGGGGCGCGGCTCGTCTTCGTCTTCGTCGTCGTCAGGCCAGGTCTCCACGCTGCCACCCCCTCGGAGCCGCCTGCTCCGCCACCACCGTCTGCTTTGCCGCCGCCGCCTGTCGCGTCGTCGACCAGGGCGGCCGCCCCCAAGTCGGGGTTGTCCAGGTCACTCTCCGCCCTGTCCGCCTGGAGGTTATCACCCGGCCCCAGAAGCGTGGCCGTTGCCTCGGACATGTAAATCTGCAACCAAGAAGGAATCAAGTCTTGAAGAAGCGGCGTCATAAAGAAAAACAAAGCAGAAGAAACTTACAGCAGGAGGCGGGTTGTGGCGAGAGTACGGCCGCTTCCCGAACCGCCAATCCTTCTCCGACATCTTGAGGTCGGAGATCTCGTTCACCATCCGCGAGACTTCGGCAGGCGGCATTCCTTTCGTGCACAGCCGGCACGGGTCGCGGTGTCCGCCCATCCGGAAGATCGGATGAGGGCGGCTCTGGAGCGGGAGAACTCGGCGCTCCACAAAGGCAATAAGAAGGTCGGAGGCCACGAGGCCCTCCGACTCTTGGAGCACTCGAAGTCGGCCGATGGCGGCCGCCGCGTCCCCCGACACCGGCTTCGGCTTGTACTTCCAGGAGACGCGAGCTCCGGTGGGGGGGCGGCCTCGTAGGCCGGCAGGTTGAGGAAGTCGGCAGCAGGGTCCACGTTCTCGATGCAGAAATAGGACTGCTGCCACATTTTCACCGACTGCGCCAGCTTGATGACGGGGAAGGCGTTCCGTTTCGCCGGCCGGCGCACGGCGACGAAGCCCCCGCACTCGGCCGCCGTCTCCTTGGCGGAGGTGCTGAGCTTTCCATAGAAGAACGCTCCCCATAGCTCGATGGTGGGGAGGATGCCGAGGTAGCCCTCGCACGCCGTGACGAAAGCGGAGAGCAAGGTCATGGTGTTGGGCGTGAGGTGATGGGGCTGAAGGTTGTAGAAGTTGAGGAAGGCGCGGAATAAATTGCTCGCAGGGAGGCCAAAGCCCCGCAGGAAATGCGAGCGGAAGACGACCCGCTCGCCTTCCTGCGGCGCCGGCGAGATCTCTGTCTCCGGCGCCACCCGCGCCTTGATGAAGGCCGCGTTGGGCATCCAGCGCGTATTGCGAAGGAAAGCGATGTGATCCTCGATCACGATCGATCCATCCTAGTCGCCCATGGCTCCGGCTGGTGGTGCGGGAAGGAAAGACACGTCGGCTTCGAGCAACGGCGGCGGCGCTACGGCGGCAGCAGCAGCGGTGGCTAAGAGAAGAAGAACAAGAGTGGGAGGGGGCGCAGAAACTTTGCCGCGCCTCTCCCCCCTCCCTACTTATAGCACCCGAGCTATGTAGCCGAGGGGGCGGGACATGGGGTCATGGGATTTACTGCGCCCACGTCCCCACGACCCCCCGTCTCTCGCACGCATTTACCCCATCGTGAATAGTCGTGGGGATGGAAACCGCCCCCTCCGGCGCAGTGAATCCGCACGGTTGTCGAGGCGTAGAAGTGGCGGGTCCGGCTCGGGTCATGTCCCGTCAAGAGCGCGGGATGGCAGGCTAGTCAGGCAGGCGTGCACCGCGTGGCACGTCCGCAGCGGGCGGTGGCTTGGGGAAGCTTAACAGGCACGCCACCTGTTTCCCACCTTGGAGTTCAAAATCGACCATTTAGCTCCGCCTGGCAGAGGCCGGCTCGAGCGACCGACTGGCCACCAGGCGGTCGACGTTTTCCCCGCGCACGGGGAGGGGGGAAGCCGCTGAGACCTCGCGACCCCTCGACCACGACGCGTCACCGGCTTCAGGGACTACTGTCGGAGTAATGGGCCACGGGTAGGCTCACCCAAGGCCCAAGATTTATCAAGACTTTGGGCCAGCTCCGCCTAGCTGAGCCCCAAGCTGAAACTCCGCCCTCTGAGGCCGGCTGGCTCGGCGGCCGGCTGCCAGAGGGCGGGTGACCCAAGTCTACGACGCTCCGAGTGGCCGGCTCCTGGCGGCCGCCCTCTAGAGAGGGCGGCTACAGACAGGCGGCTACTTCACGACTACGGGGCGGCCGAGCTCCCATCAGGAGTACAAAACAAAGTATGCCTACAGTGAAGCACGTCGCCTCCCACGCTCGAGACAGGCGTGGCTACAGTGCTCCATACAGATGGAGATCTCCGCACGATGGAGCACTGTGACGTATCTATCCTTACGTTGCTCCTAGTAGGCGGAGTCCTGTTTCCCACGACGGCCTGTCGGTACGGCCCGCCAGAGGCGGGCCCTATCGGACAGTGACCCCAAGGAAGACGGTGGAAGTTCGATCAGGCGGATGAGAGAGGGGCCGGCCTCCAGCACGCGGCCGTCCCTTGCCCCGAGGCGAGTAAGCCATTAAGATGACTAAACCAGGTGTGGCTACAGTGTCCTCCCACCAGGCGGTGGGACTGTAGCCACGATAAAGATGACCAAGCCCCCGTCACTGGGGATACAGCAAACAGTGAACAACCACCAACCAGTCGGCAGGGCCCACCAGGCGGAGGGCCCCAGCGGTCGGCGGAGAAGCCGGAGGCCGGAGACACTGACGGCTAGGCCCGGTAGCCGGCCAGATTACCATTGTACCCCTGGAGGGTAGGCCTATATAAACCCCCCAGGCCACCCATGCTAAGGGTTCCCACTCTGATAGAACTAGCCAGAAACCTAGGGTCGGAGAGAGCTAGCCTTGCCTTCTCCTTCCCCTAGACACAGCTCAAGGAGAACTTTGTATCACTAGTGCCTTAGTGATCATGCGGAGACCCCGCAGAGCAGGAGTAGGGGTATTATCTCCACGGAGATCCCCCAACCTGGGTAAAGTTCGCCGGTGTACGTGTCTACGCCTCATCCCGCTTCCAGGCACCGACGATGTTCTACTCGCTCCCACCATGATAAGCCATCCATTGGCATATGTCGCACCCAACCCATGATAGTATTTTTTTTTATTTTCCTTCTTATACGTGATTGATTCACTTAGATGTATAATAATTAAGGCACATCTAGATGTGTCCTAGACAAGCCCGTAAGTGTTTTCTTCTTTCAAACAAGGCTAACCCTAGAGCTCCGCTTTCCTCTAGGAAAACACAATGCATGACCCTTTATAAGATTTGTTTGAAGTCGAACTAAGCAAAGTTTGATCAAATTTATATAAAAAATATCTAACATCTACAATACTAAATTTATATAATATGAATATTAATTTCATGATGCATCTAATGATATTAATTTCGTATTGTGAATGTTGAAACTTTTTCCTATAAGATAACTTTAGAAAGATTGACTTCAGACAAATTTTATATGCGAACTACAAGGAAATGGAGCGGATACCACTTAATTTGCTTTTTTTTGAACCACGGGGGCATCACCAAACAAACAAAGGAGAGAGCATGATGTAAAAAAAGAAAAAGAAAACACACACACACACACACACACACACACACACACACACACACACACACACACACACACACACACACATATATATATATATATATATATATATATATATATATATAGGAGAGAGCCTCCCGGCCTGTTGTGCGACCACCAGTTAAGAGCATCTCCAGCCGTTCGGCCCTCCAGGGGTTTGAAATAGCGCCGCCTGGGGGCGCACCGGCTGAAAAATTCGTGTGGGGGCGATCGGTATCCCAGCCGCCGCCCCCAGGTCGCTCCCAGGCGCCGCTTTTTAAAAAAACATACTCGACCTAAATTCGGCCAAACACGGCACAGAATTCGGCAAAATTTAGGCGTTCCATCATTTTTTTGCATATTGAAAACATAATCTAAAACCAAAAAAAACTACTACTACTGCCGCACCTCCTACAGGCCGAAGAGCTTGCCTAAGGCGATATAGTCGTCGTCGTCGTCCTCCTCCCCCCTTCTTCACGCCACTGCCGTTGTCCCTGCTGCACCCCTGCCCTGGGTCGCCTCGGCGGACGGGTTTGGCTGGCGGCGATGCCTTGCTGCTGCTGTCTTCGATGAGGATGACGCCGCGCTCGTCGTGGCCGCGGCGCCGAGCGTCGATCTCCTCCAGGGCGCGGCGCTGGCGCTCCATCTCCAGCCGGTAGTAGTCCTCCCGCGCCCACTTGATGGCGGCCTCATCGTCGGCGGCCATGTCGTCGTGCTCGCTCTTGACGGCGATGAGCCCCGGCTCCGTCTTCGGCTTGACGAGGCGGGAGGAGGGAGCAGAGGAGCCACCGCCGCCCTCGTTGATGACACAGAAGCCACCGCGGGTCCGCCGCCCAAGCAGCGTCTCCACGGGCTCGGCCTTGACGTTGGCGAGCGCCAGTGAACCAGAGGAGTGGGAGGAGGAGGAGGAGGAGGAGGAAGAGGATCGGATCGCCATGTGCCTCGGCAGCCAAGGGCCACCGCTCCGGCAGGGGGGGGTACTTGAGCGGCGGCTCTTTGCCGCCCTCGAGGTGCTCAAGGATAAAGTGGAGCGTGCGTCCAAGGACGCCCCACCACAGGCGGTGGCCGCCGGCGTTGTGGCGCCCCTTCACTGGCGCATTGTTGATGGAGGCCAGTTGTTCCTCGTGCCAGCGTTGGAGTACGCCGCCCACTGCGCGTGGTTGTTGGCGACGTACTCCGGGCGGCCCTGCACCTCCTCCGGCAGGGAGGCCCGAACATGCGCGATCTCGGCGTGGAAGCGGTCGGCTTCGGTCGACTGCGGGGGGACGTGGACGCCTCCGACGCTGAGCCTCCACAGCCCCAGCACGCGCATGTCAGGAGGCGCCAGGTAGTTCGCCTCGTGCAGGAGGTAGGCCTCCCACTCGTGCAGGTGGCGGCGGCCGAAGCCGTTGGCCGCCGCTCCACCGCCGGGGAATTGCTCTCTGAAAGTGCGTTATATCGACTAGATGGGGGTGAATAGGTGATTTTTACAAATTCGTCACTAAGGAAATTCTAGGTGAAGAATTTCCTAAGCAAAGACACACTAGCAGCGGAATTAGTGCTCAGGTGTAAGCATAACAGAGCAATAGCATAGTCATCATGATGAAATAAAAACAAGCATAGAGTACAGGTAGCGTGAAAACAGGATAAGCAGGCTGAAGACAATGTGACTGAAGAAATAGGGTTGAGGAAATAGAGAAAGTCTTCGGTCAAAGTCTTCAAATAGTAATGATCAGGTTCATCAACACAAGAATGAGGAAATGAAAGAGTTGAGGAAATAGAACCAGTAGCTTGGTGAAGACGATGATTTGGTAGACCAGTTCCAACTATTGTGACAGTTGTACGTCTAGTTGGAGCGGTTGGGTATTTAAACCTGAGGACACACAGTCTGTTGGAAATATGCCCTAGAGGCAATAATAAATTAGTTATTATTATATTTCCTTGTTCATGATAATCGTTTATTATCCATGCTATAATTGTATTGACAGGAAACTCAGATACATGTGTGGGTACATAGACAACACCATGTCCCTAGTAAGCCTCTAGTTGACTAGCTCGTTGATCAATAGATGGTTACGGTTTCCTGACCATGGACATTGGATGTCGTTGATAACGGGATCACGTCATTAGGAGAATGATGTGATGGACAAGACCCAATCCTAAGCCTAGCACAGAGATCGTGTAGTTCGTATGCTAAAGCTTTTCTAATGTCAAGTATCTTTTCCTTAGACCATGAGATTGTGCAACTCCCGGATACCGTAGGAATGCTTTGGGTGTACCAAATGTCACAATGTAAGTGGGTGGCTATAAAGGTGCACTACAGGTATCTCCGAAAGTGTCTGTTGGGTTGGCACGAATCGAGACTGGGATTTGTCACTCCGTGTGATGGAGAGGTATCTCTGGGCCCACTCGGTAGGACATCATCATAATGTGCACAATGTGATCAAAGATTTGATCGCGGGATGATGTGTTACGGAACGAGTAAAGAGACTTGCCGGTAACGAGATTGAACAAGGTATCGGTATACCGACGATCGAATCTCGGGCAAGTACAATACCGTTAGACAAAGGGAATTGTATACGGGATCGATTGAGTCCTTGACATCGTGGTTCATCCGATGAGATCATCGTGGAACATGTGGGAGCCAACAAGGGTATCCAGATCCCGCTGTTGGTTATTGACCGTAGAACGTCTCGGTCATGTCTGCATGGTTCCCGAACCCGTAGGGTCTACACACTTAAGGTTCGATGACGCTAGGGTTATAAAAGAAGTTTGTATGTGGTTGACGAATGTTGTTCGGAGTCTCGGATGAGATCCCGGACGTCATGAGGAGTTCCAGAATGGTCCGGAGGTAAAGATTTATATATGGGAAGTCCTATTTTGGCCACCGGAAAATGTTCGGGAATTTTCGGTATTGTACCGGGAAGGTTCTAGAAGGTTCCGGAGTGGGGCCCACCTGCATGGGGGGACCCACATGAACGTGGGTAGTGGGGGCAAGGCCCCACACCCCTGGTCAAGGCGCACCAAGATTCCCCCTTAGAAGGAATAAGATCATATCCCGAAGGGATAAGATCAAGATCCCTAAAAAGGGGGGATAACAATCGGAGTGGAAGGAAATGATGGGATTTCTTTCCTCCCACCTTTGCCAACACCCCAATGGACTTGGAGGGCAAGAAACCAGCCCCCTCCACCCCTATATATAGTGGGGAGGTGCATGGGAGCTTTACCAAAGTTCTGGCGCAGCCCTCCCCCTCTCCCAAGTCCTCCTCCTCTCCCGCGGTGCTTGGCGAAGCCCTGCAGGATTGCCATGCTCCTCCACCACCACCACGCCGTCGTGCTGCTGCTGGATGGAGTCTTCCTCAACCTCTCCCTCTCTCCTTACTGGATCAAGGCATGGGAGACATCACCGGGCTGTACGTGTGTTGAACGCGGAGGTGTCGTCCGTTCGGCACTAGGATCTCCGGTGATTTGGATCACGAAGAGTACGACTCCTTCAACCCCATTCTCTTGAATGCTTCCGCTTAGCAATCTACAAGGGTATGTAGATGCACTCTCCTTCCCCTCGTTGCAATCTACAAGGATTTTGTTCAATATGCTTACCGTTACTAGTCCAATCTTGTTTCGACGGTATTGTGGGATGAAGCGGCCCGGACCGACCTTACACGTACACTTACGTGAGACAGGTTCCACCGACTGACATGCACTTGGTGCATAAGGTGGCTAGCGGGTGCCAGTCTCTCCCACTTTAGTCGGAACGGATTCGATGAAAAGGGTCCTTATGAAGGGTAAATAGCAATTGGCATATCATGTTGTGGTTTTGCATAGGTAAGAAACGTTCTTGCTAGAAACCCATAGCAGCCACGTAAAACATGCAAACAACAATTAGAGGACGTCTAACTTGTTTTTGTGGGGTATGCTATGTGATGTGATATGGCCATGAAGAATGTGATGAATGATATGTGATGTATGAGATTGATCATGTTCTTGTAATAGGAATCACGACTTGCATGTCGATGAGTATGACAACCAGCAGGAGCCATAGGAGTTGTCTTTATTTATTGTATGACTTGTGTGTCATTGAACAACGCCATGTAATTACTTTACTTTATTGCTAACGGTAGCCATAGTAGTAGAAGTAATAAGTTGGCGAGACAACTTCATGGAGATACGATGATGGAGATCATGATGATGGAGATCATGATGATGGAGATCATCGTGTCATGCCGGTGACGACGATGATCATGGAGCTCCGAAGATGGAGATCAAAAGGAGCAAAATGATATTGGCCATATCATGTCACTATTTGATTGCATGTGATGTTTATCATGTTTATGCATCTTATTTGCTTAGGACGACGGTAGTAAATAAGATGATCCCTCATTAAAATTTCAAGAAAGTGTTCCCCCTAACTGTGCACCGTTGCGAAAGTTCGTCGTTTCGAAGCACCACGTGATGATCGGGTGTGATAGATTCTTACGTTCACATACAACGGGTGTAAGCCAAATTTACACACGCGAAACACTTAGGTTAACTTGACGAGCCTAGCATGTACAGACATGGCCTCGGAACACAAGAGACCGGAAGGTCGAGCATGAGTCGTATAGTAGATACGATCAACATGAAGATGTTCACCGTGTTGGGGAACGTTGCAGAAAATTAAAATTTTTCCTACGGTTTCACCAAGATCCATCTATGAGTTCATCTAAGCAACGAGTCATGAGAGAGAGATTGCATCTACATACCACTTGTAGATCGCGTACGGAAGTGTTCGAGGGAACGGTGATGATGGAGTCGTACTCGCCGTGATTCAGATCACCGATGACCAAGTGCTGAACGGACAGCACCTCCGCGTTCAACACACGTACGGTACGGACGACGTCTCCTCCTTCTTGATCCAGCAAGGGGGAAGGAGAGGTTGAGGAAGAAGGCTCCAGCAGCAGCACGACGGCGTGATGATGGTGGAGAGGCAGTACTCCGACAGGGCTTCGCCAAGCGCACAACGGAGGAGGAGAGGTGTTGGGGAGGGGAGGAGCTGCGCCTTGGATCCGGTATTCAGCCCTCCCCTCGCCCCTCTATTTATAGGGGAAGGGGGAAGGGGGCCGGCCCCCTCTAGATGAGATCTAGAGGGGGGGCGGCGGCCAAGGAGGGGGCTTTCCCCCAAGCAAGGGGGGTGCGCCCCCCTTAGGGTTCCCCCCAACCCTAGGCGCATGGGCCCAAGGGGAGGGGGCGCCCAGCCCTCCAGGGGCTGGTGCCCTGCCCCACGTGGCCCATGTGGCCCACCAAGAGGGGTGGCCCCTCCCGGTGGACCCCCGGAACCCCTCCGGTGGCCCTGGTACAATACCGATATGCCCCCGAAACTTTCTGGTGTCCGCATGATAACTTCCCATATATAAATCTATACCTCCGGACCCTTTCGGAACTCCTCGTGACGTCCTGGATCTCATCTGGGACTCCGAACAACATTCGGTAATCACATACAAGTCTTCCTAATAACCCTAGCATCACCGAACCTTAAGTGTGTAGACCCTACGGGTTCGGGAGACACGCAGACATGACCGAGACGGCTCTCAGGTCAATAACCAACAGCGGGATCTGGATACCCATGTTGGCTCCCACATGCTCCTCGATGATGTCATCGGATGAACCACGATGTCGAGGATTCAAGCAACCCCGTATACTATTCCCTTTGTCAATCGGTACGTTACAAGCCCGAGACTCGATCGTCGGTATCCCAATACCTCGTTCAGTCTCGTTACCGGCAAGTCACTTTACTCGTACCGTAATGCATGATCCCGTGACCAAACACTTGGTCACTTTGAGCTCATTATGATGATGCATTACCGAGTGGGCCCAGAGATACCTCTCCGTCATACGGAGTGACAAATCCCAGTCTCGATCCGTGTCAACCCAACAGACACTTTCGGAGATACCTGTAGTGCACCTTTATAGTCACCCAGTTACGTTGTGACGTATGGTACACCCAAATCACTCATACGGTATCCGGGAGTTACACGATCTCAATGTCTAAGGAAGAGATACTTGACATTGGAAAAGCTCTAGCAAAACGAACTACATGATCTTGTGCTAATGCTTAGGATTGGGTCTTGTCCATCACGTCATTCTCCTAATGACGTGATCCCGTTGTCAATGACATCTAATGTCCATAGTCAGGAAACCATGACTATCTGTTGACCAACGAGCTAGTCAACTAGAGGCTTACTAGGGACGTATTGTGGTCTATGTATTCACACGTGTATTACGATTTCCGGATAATACAATTATAGCATGAATAAAAGACAATTATCATGAACAAGGAAATATAATAATAATGCTTTTATTATTGCCTCTAGGGCATATTTCCAACAGTCTCCCACTTGCACTAGAGTCAATAATCTAGTTACATTGTGATGAATCGAACACCCATAGAGTTCTGGTGTTGATCATGTTTTGCTCGTGAGAGAGGTTTAGTCAACGGATCTGCTACATTCAGATCCGTATGTACTTTGCAAATATCTATGTCTCCATCTTGAACATTTTCACGGATGGAGTTGAAACGACGCTTGATGTGCCTGGTCTTCTTGTGAAACCTGGGCTCCTTGGCAAGGGCAATAGCTCCAGTGTTGTCACAGAAGAGTTTGATCAGTCCCGACGCATTGGGTATGACTCCTAGGTCGGTGATGAACTCCTTCACCCAAATAGCTTCATGCGCTGCCTCTGAGGCTGCCATGTACTCCGCTTCACATGTAGATCCCGCCACGACGCTCTGCTTGCAGCTGCACCAGCTTACTGCTCCACCATTCAACATATACACGTATCCGGTTTGTGACTTAGAGTCATCCAGATCTGTGTCGAAGCTAGCGTCGACGTAACCCTTTACGGCGAGCTCTTCGTCACCTCCATAAATGAGAAACATGTCCTTTGTCCTTTTCAAGTACTTCAGGATATTCTTGAGCGTTGTCCAGTGTTCCTTGCCGGGATTACTTTGGTACCTTCCTACCAAACTTACGGCAAGGTTTACATCAGGTCTGGTACACAGCATGGCATACATAATAGATCCTATGGCTGAAGCATAGGGGATGACACTCATCTCTTCTTTATCTTTTGCCGTGGTCGGGCATTGAGCTGAGCTCAATCTCACACCTTGCAATACAGGCAAGAACCCCTTCTTGGACTGATCCATTTTGAACTTCTTCAAAATCTTATCAAGGTATGTGCTTTGTGAAAGACCTATGAGGCGTCTCGATCTATCTCTATAGATCTTGATGCCTAATATATAAGCAGCTTCTCCAAGGTCCTTCATTGAAAAACACTTATTCAAGTAGGCCTTAATGCTGTCCAAAAGTTCTATATCATTTCCCATCAAAAGTATGTCATCTACATATAATATGAGAAATGCTACAGAGCTCCCACTCACTTTCTTGTAAACGCAGGCTTCTCCATAAGTCTGCATAAACCCAAACGCTTTGATCATCTCATCAAAGCGAATGTTCCAACTCCGAGATGCTTGCACCAGCCCATAAATGGATCGCTGGAGCTTGCATACTTTGTTAGCATTCTTAGGATCGACAAAACCCTTCGGCTGCATCATATACAGTTCTTCCTTAAGATGCCCGTTAAGGAATGCCGTTTTGACGTCCATCTGCCATATCTCATAATCATAGTATGCGGCAATTGCTAACATGATTCGGACGGACTTCAGCTTCGCTACGGGAGAGAATGTCTCGTCGTAGTCAATCCCTTAAACTTGTCGATAACCCTTAGCGACAAGTCGAGCTTTATAGATGGTGACATTTCCATCCGCGTCCGTCTTCTTCTTAAAGATCCATTTGTTTTCTATCGCTCGCCGATCATCGGGCAAGTCAGTCAAAGTCCATACTTTGTTTTCATACATGGATTCTATCTCGGATTTCATGGCTTCTAGCCATTTGTTGGAATCTGGGGCCGCCATTGCTTCTTCATAGTTCGAAGGTTCACCGTTGTCCAACAGCATGATTTCCAGGACAGGGTTGCCGTACCACTCTGGTGCGAAACGTGTCCTTGTGGACCTACGAAGTTCAGTAGCAACTTGATCCGAAGTACCTTGATCATCATCATTATTTTCCTCTTCAGTTGGTGTAGGCATCACAGGAACATCTTCCCGAGCTGCACTACTATCCCGTTCAAGAGGTAGTACTTCATCGAGTTCTACTTTCCTCCCACTTACTTCTTTCGAGAGAAACTCTTTTTCCAGAAAGGATCCGTTCTTGGCAACAAAGATCTTGCCCTCGGATCTGAAGTAGAAGGTATACCCAATGGTTTCTTTAGGGTATCCTATGAAGACGCATTTTTCCGACTTGGGTTCGAGCTTTTCAGGTTGAAGTTTCTTGACATAAGCATCGCATCCCCAAACTTTTAGAAATGACAGCTTAGGTTTCTTCCCAAACCATAATTCATACGGTGTCGTCTCAACGGATTTAGACGGTGCCCTATTTAAAGTGAATGTAGCTGTCTCTAGAGCGTATCCCCAAAATGATAGCGGTAAATCGGTAAGAGACATCATAGATCGCACCATATCCAATAGAGTGCGATTACGACGTTCGGACACACCGTTACGCTGAGGTGTTCCAGGCGGCGTGAGTTGTGAAACGATTCCACATTTCTTAAGTGTGTACCAAATTCGTGACTTAAATATTCTCCTCCACGATCCGATCGTAAGAACTTTATCTTTCGGTCACGTTGATTCTCTACTTCATTCTGAAATTCCTTGAACTTTTCAAAGGTCTCAGACTTGTGTTTCATCAAGTAGACATACCCATATCTACTCAAGTCATCAGTGAGAGTGAGAACATAACGATATCCTCCGCGAGCCTCAACGCTCATTGGACCGCACACATCGGTATGTATGATTTCCAACAAGTTGGTTGCTCGCTCCATTGTTCCGGAGAACGGGGTCTTGGTCATTTTGCCCATGAGGCATGGTTCGCATGTGTCAAATGATTCATAATCGAGAGACTCTAAAAGTCCATCAGCATGGAGCTTCTTCATGCGCTTGACACCAATGTGACCAAGGCGGCAGTGCCACAAGTATGTGGGACTATCGTTATCAACTTTACATCTTTTGGTATTCACGCTATGAATATGTGTAACATTACGTTCGAGATTCATTAAGAATAAACCATTGACCATCGGGGCATGACCATAAAACATATCTCTCATATAAATAGAACAACCATTATTCTCGGATTTAAATGAGTAGCCATCTCGTATTAAACGAGATCCAGATACAATGTTCATGCTCAAACTTGGCACTAAATAACAATTATTGAGGTTTAAAACTAATCCCGTAGGTAAATGTAGAGGTAGCGTGCCGACGGCGATCACATCGACCTTGGAACCATTCCCGACGCGCATCGTCACCTCGTCCTTCGCCAGTCTCCGCTTATTCCGCAGCTCCTGCTGTGAGTTACAAATGTGAGCAACGGCACCGGTATCAAATACCCAGGAGTTACTACGAGTACTGGTAAGGTACACATCAATTACATGTATATCAAATATACCTTTAGTGTTGCCGGCCTTCTTGTCCGCTAAGTATTTGGGGCAGTTCCGCTTCCAGTGACCCTTCCCCTTGCAATAAAAGCACTTAGTTTCAGGCTTGGGTCCATTCTTTGACTTCTTCCCGGCAACTGGCTTACCAGGCGCGGCAACATCTTTGCCGTCCTTCTTGAAGTTCTTCTTACCCTTGCCCTTCTTGAACTTAGTGGTCTTATTGACCATCAACACTTGATGTTCTTTCTTGATTTCAACCTCTGCTGACTTCAGCATTGAAAATACTTCAGGAATGGTCTTCACCATCCCCTGCATATTGTAGTTCATCACAAAGCTCTTGCAGCTTGGTGGGAGCGACTGAAGGATTCTGTCAATGACCGCCTCATCCCTGAGGTTAATGTCCAGCTAGGACAGGCGGTTGTGCAACCCAGACATTTTGAGTATATGCTCACTGATAGAACTATTTTTCTCCATCTTACAACTATAGAACTTGTCGGAGACTTCATATCTCTCGACCCGGGCATGAGCTTGGAAAACTAGTTTCAGCTCCTCGAACATCTCATATGCTCCGTGTTGCTCAAAACGCTTTTGGAGCCCCGGTTCTAAGCTGTAAAGCATGCCGCACTGAACGAGGGAGTAATCATCAGCACGAGACTGCCAAGCATTCATAATGTCTTGGTTCTCTGGGACGGGAGCGTCACCTAGCGGTCCTTCTAGGACATATTGTTTCCTGGCAGCTATGAGGATGATCCTCAGGTTCCGGACCCAGTTCGTATAGTTGCTGCCATCATCTTTCATCTTGGTTTTCTCTAGGAACGCGTTGAAGTTCATGTTGACATGAGCGTGGCCATTTGATCTACAAGACATATTTGCAAAGGTTTTAGACTAAGTTCATGATAATTAAGTTCATCTAATCAAATTATTATAATGAACTCCCACTCAGATTAGACATCCCTCTAGTCATCTAAGTGTTACACGATCCGAGTCGACTAGGCCGTGTCCGATCATCACGTGAGACGGACTAGTCATCGTCGGTGAACATCTCCATGTTGATCGTATCGTCCATACGACTCGTGTTCGACCTTTCGGTCTTTGTGTTCCGAGGCCATGTCTGTACATGCTAGGCTCGTCAAGTTAACCCTAAGTGTTCTGCATGTGTAAATTTGTCTTACACCCATTGTATGTGAACGTAAGGATCTATCACACCCGATCATCACGTGGTGCTTCGAAACGACGAACTTTAGCAATGGTGCATGGTTAGGGGGAACACTTTCTTGAAATTATTATAAGGGTTCATCTTATTTACTACCGTCGTTCTAAGTAAACAAGATGCATAAAATATAATAAACATCACATGCAATTATATAGTAGTGACATGATATGGCCAATATCATATAGCTCCTTTGATCTCCATCTTCGGGGCTCCATGATCATCTTCGTCACCAGCATGACACCATGATCTCCATCATTGTGTCTTCATGAAGTTTTCACGCCAACGACTACTTCTACTTCTATGGCTAACGCGTTTAGCAATAAAGTAAAGTAATTTACATGGCGTTCTTCAATGACACGCAGGTCATACAAAAAATAAAGACAACTCCTATGGCTCCTGCCGGTTGTCATACTCATCGACATGCAAGTCGTGATTCCTATTACAAGAACATGATCTCATACATCACAATATATCATTCATCATTCATCACAACTTCTGGCCATATCACATCACATGACAATTGCTGCAAAAACAAGTTAGACGTCCTCTAATTGTTGTTGCATCTTTTACGTGGCTGCAATTGGGTTCTAGCAAGAATGTTTTCTTACCTACGAATAACCACAACGTGATTTTGTCAACTTCTATTTACCCTTCGTAAGGACCCTTTTCATCGAATCCGCTCCAACTAAAGTGGGAGAGACAGACACCCGCCAGCCACCTTATGCAACTAGTGCATGTCAGTCAGTGGAACCGGTCTCACGTAAGCGTACGTATAAGGTTGGTCCAGGCCGCTTCATCCCACAATACCGCTGAAGCAAGATAATACTAGTAGTGGCAAGCAAGTTGACAAGATCTACGCCCACAACAAAATTGTGTTCTACTCGTGCAATAGAGAACTACGCATAGACCTAGCTCTGATACCACTGTTGGGGAACGTTGCAGAAAATTAAAATTGTTCCTACGGTTTCACCAAGATCCATCTATGAGTTCATCTAAGCAACGAGTCATGAGAGAGATATTGCATCTACATACCACTTGTAGATCGCGTACGGAAGCGTTCGAGGGAACGGTGATGATGGAGCCGTACTCGCCGTGATTCAGATCACCGATGACCAAGTGCTGAACGGACAGCACCTCCGCGTTCAACACATGTACGGTACGGACGACGTCTCCTCCTTCTTGATCCAGCAAGGGGGAAGGAGAGGTTGAGGAAGAAGGCTCCAGCAGCAGCACGACGGCGTGATGATGGTGGAGAGGCAGTACTCCGACAGGGCTTCGCCAAGCGCACAACGGAGGAGGAGAGGTGTTGGGGAGGGGAGGGGCTGCGCCTTGGATCCGGTATTCAGCCCTCCCCTCGCCCCTCTATTTATAGGGGAAGGGGGAAGGGGGCCGGCCCCCTCTAGATGAGATCTAGAGGGGGGGCAGCCAAGGAGGGGGCTTGCCCCCCAAGCAAGGGGGATGCGCGCCCCTTAGGGTTCCCCCCCAACCCTAGGCACATGGGCCCAAGGGGGGGGGCGCGCCCAGCCCTCCAGGGGCTGGTGTCCTGCCCCATGCAGCCCATGTGGCCCACCAAGAGGTGTGGCCCCTCCCGGTGGACCCCCGGAACCCCTCCGGTGGCCCTGGTACAATACCGATATGCCCCCGAAACTTTCCGGTGTCCGCATGACAACTTCCCATATATAAATCTATACCTCCGGACCCTTCCGGAACTCCTCGTGACGTCCGGGATCTCATCCGGGACTCCTAACAACATTCGGTAATCACATACAAGTCTTCCTAATAACCCTAGCGTCACCGAACCTTAAGTGTGTAGACCCTACGGGTTCGGGAGACACGCAAACATGACCGAGACGGCTCTCAGGTCAATAACCAATAGCGGGATCTGGATACCATGTTGGCTCCCACATGCTCCTCGATGATGTCATCGGATGAACCACGATGTCAAGGATTCAAGCAACCCCGTATAGTATTCCCTTTGTCAATCGGTACGTTACAAGCCCGAGACTCGATCGTCGGTATCCCAATACCTCGTTCAGTCTCGTTACCGGCAAGTCACTTTACTCGTACCGTAATGCATGATCCCGTGACCAAACACTTGGTCACTTTGAGCTCATTATGATGATGCATTACTGAGTGGGCCCAGAGATACCTCTCCGTCATACGGAGTGACAAATCCCAGTCTCGATTCGTGTCAACCCAACAGACACTTTCGGAGATACCTGTAGTGCACCTTTATAGTCACCCAGTTACGTTGTGATGTTTGGTACACCCAAAGCACTCCTACGGTATCTGAGAGTTACACGATCTCATGGTCTAAGGAAGAGATACTTGACATTGGAAAAGCTCTAGCAAAATGAACTACACGATCTTGTGCTATGCTTAGGATTGGGTCTTGTCCATCACGTCATTCTCCTAATGACGTGATCCCGTTGTCAATGACATCTAATGTCCATAGTCAGGAAACCATGACTATCTGTTGACCAACGAGCTAGTCAACTAGAGGCTTACTAGGGACGTATTGTGGTCTATGTATTCACACGTGTATTACGATTTCCGGATAATACAATTATAGCATGAATAAAAGACAATTATCATGAACAAGGAAATATAATAATAATGCTTTTATTATTGCCTCTAGGGCATATTTCCAACACACAGATGATGGCTAGTCCATCTCACGTGATGATCGGACACGGCCTAGTTGACTCGGATCATGTAATCACTTAGATGACTAGAGGGATGTCTATCTGAGTGGGAGTTCATAAGATGAACTTAATTGTCCTGAACATAGTCAAAAGATCTTTGCAAATTATGTCGTAAGCTCGCGCTTTACTTCCACTGTTTAGATATGTTCCTAGAGAAAATATAGTTGAAAGTTGATAGTAGCGATTATGCGATCAGTAGAAAGCTTATGTCCTTAATGCACCGCTCAGTGTGCAGAACCACAGACCCCAAACGTCGTCTGTGGATGTTGCGAACATCGGACATACACGTTTTGATAACTACGTGATAGTTCAGTTAAATGGTTTAGAGTAGAGGCACCAAAGACGTTTTCGAAACGTCGCGGAACATATGAGATGTTTTGAGGGCTGAAATTGGGATTTCAGGCTCGTGCCCACGTCAAGAGGTATGAGACCTCCGACGATTTTCTTAGCCTGCAAACTAAGGGAGAAAAGCTCAATCGTTGAGCTTGTGCTCAGATTGTCTGAGTGCAACAATCACTTGAATTGAGTGGGAGTTGATCTTCCAGATGAGATAGTGATGTTTCTCCAAAGTCATTGCCACCAAGCTGCTAGAGCTTCGTGATGAACTATAACATATCAGGGATACATATGATGATCCTTGACATATTCGCGATGTTTGACACCGCGAAAGTAGAAATCAAGAAGGAGCATCAATTGTTGATGGTTGGTGAAACCACTAGTTTCAAGAAGGGCAAGGGCAAGAAGGGATACTTCATGAAACGGCAAATCAGCTGCTGCTCTAGTGAAGAAACCCAAGGTTGAACCCAAACCCGAGACTAAGTGCTTCTGTAATAAGGGGAACATCCACTGGAGCAGAATTACCCTAGATACTTGGTAGATGAGAAGGCTGGCAAGGTCGATAGAAGTATATTGGATATACATTATGTTAATGTGTACTTTACTAGTACTCCTAGTAGCACCAGGGTATTAGATACCGGTTCGGTTGCTAAGTGTTAGTAACTAGAAATAAAAGGCTACGGAATAAACGGAGACTAGCTAAAGGTGAGCTGACGATATGTGTTGGAAGTGTTTCCAAGTTTGATGTGATCAAACATCGCACGCTCCCTCTACCATCAAGATTAGTATTAAACCTGAATAATTGTCATTTGGTGTTTGCGTTGAGCATAGACATGATTGGATTATGTCTATCGCAATACGGTTATTCATTTAAGGAGAATAATGGTTACTCTGTTTATTTGAATAATACCTTCAATGGTCTTGCACCTAAAGGAATGGTTTATTGAATCTCGATCGTAGTGATACACATTTTCATGCCAAAAGATATAAGATAGTAATGATAGTACCACTTACTTGTGGCACTGCCATGTAAGTCATATTGGTGTAAAACGCATGAAGAAGCTCCATGTTGATGGATCTTTGGACTCACTCGTTTTTGAAAAGTTTGAGACATGCGAACCATGTCTATTGGTGTATACGCATGAAGAAACTCCATGCAGATGGATCGTTTGGACTCACTTGATTTTGAATCACTTGAGATATGCAAATCATACCACATGGGCAAGATGACTGAAAAGCCTCGTTTTCAGTAAGATGGAACAAGATAGCAACTTGTTGGAAGTAATACATTTTGATGTGTGCAGTCCAATAAGTGCTAAGGCACGCAGTGGATATCGTTATGTTCTTACTTCACAGATGATTTGAGTAGATACTGAGTATATTTACTTGATGAAACACAAGTCTGAATTATTGAATGGTTCAAGTAATTTCAGAGTGAAGTTGAAGATCATCGTGACAAGAGGATAAAATGTCTATGATATGATCATAGAGATGAGTATCTGAGTTACGAGCTTTGGCACACAATTAAGACATTGTGGAAATTGTTTCACAATTAATACCGCCTGGAACACCATAGTGTGATGGTGTGTCCGAACGTCATAGTTGCACCCTATTGGATATGGTGCGTACCATGATGTCTCTTATCGAATTACCACTATCGTTCATGGGTTAGGCATTAGAGACAACCGCACTCACTTTAAATAGGGCACCACGTAATTCCGTTGAGACGACACCGTTTGAACTATGGTTTGGAGAAACCTAAGTTGTCGTTTCTTAAAAGTTTGGGGCTGCGACGCTTATGTGAAAAAGTTTCAGGTTGATAAGCTCGAACCCAAAGCGGATAAAATGCATCTTCATAGGACACCCAAAACAGTTGGGTATACCTCCTAATTCAGATCCGAAAGCAATAGGGATTGTTTCTTGAATCGGGTCCTTTCTCGAGGAAAGGTTTGTCTCGAAAATTGAGTGGGAGGATGGTGGAGACTTGATGAGGTTATTGAACCGTCACTTCAACAAGTATGTAGCAGGGCACAGGAAGTTGTTCCTGTGGCGCCTACACCAATTGAAGTAGAAGCTTATGATAGTGATCATGAAGTTTTGGATCAAGTCACTACCGTACCTCGTAGGGTGACAAGGATGCGTACTACTTTAGAGTGGTACAGTAATCCTGTCTTGAAGGTCATGTTGCTAGACAACAATGAACCTACGAGCTATGGAGAAGCGATGGTGGGCCCAAATTCCGACAAATGGTTAGAAGCCATGAAATCCGAGATAGGATCCATGTATCAGAACAAAGCATGGACTTTGGTGGACTTGCCCGATGATCGGCAAGCCATTGAGATAAATGGATCTTTAAGAAGAAGATGGACGTGGACGGTAATGTCACCATCTATGAAGCTCGACTTGTGGCGAAGAGTTTTTCACAAGTTCAAGGAGTTGACTACAATGAGATTTTCTCATCCGTAGCGATGCTTAAGTCCGTCGGAATCATATTAGCATTAGCTGCATTTATGAAATCTGGCAGATGGATGTCAAGACGAGTTTCCTTACCAGTTTTCGTAAGGAAAGGTTGTATGTGATACAATCAGAAAAGTTTTGTCGATCCTAAGGATGCTAAAAGGTATGCTGGCTCCAGCGATCCTTCTAAGGACTGGAGTAAGCATCTCGGAGTTGGAATGTGCGCTTTGATGAGATGATCAAAGATTTTGGGTTTATACAAAGTTCATGAGAAACTTGTATTTCCAAAGAAGTGAGTGGGAGCACTATAGAATTTCTGATGAGTATATGTTGTTGACGTATTGTTGATCAGAAATGTTGTAGAATTTCTGAAAGCATATAGGGTTATTTGAAAGGTGTTTTTCAATAGAAAACCTGGATTAAGCTACTTGAACACTGAGCATCAAGATCTATGAGGATAGATCAAAAAAATGCTAAATGGTACTTTCAAATGAGCACATACCTTGACGTGATCTTGAAGGTGTTCAAGATGGATCAGTCAAAGAAGGAGTTCTTGCCTGAGATGTGAGGTATGAAGTTAAGACTTAAAGCTCGACCACGGCAGAATAGAGAGAAAGGACGAAGGTCGTCCCCTATGCTTTAGACGTAGGCTCTACAGTATGCTATGCTGTGTACCGCACCTGATGTGTGCCTTGCTACATATCTGGCAAGAGGGTACAAAGGTGATCAAGGAGTGGATCACCAGATAGCGGTCAAAATTATCCTTAGAGGAATAAGGATATGTTTCTCGATTATGGAGGTGATAAAGAGTTCGACGTAAAGGGTTACGTCGATGCAAGCATTAACACATATTCGAATGACTTTGAGTAGCAAACCAGATATGTATAGTGGAGCAACCATTTGGAATAGCTCCAAGTGGAGCGTGGAAGCAGCATTTACAATATGACCTAGAGATTTGCGAAGTACATACGAATCTGAATGTTGCAGACCCGTTGACTAAAACCTCTCTCACAAGCAAAACATGATCAAACCCCAGAACTCATTGAGTCTTAATCACATGGTGATGTGAACTAGTTTAGTGACACTAGTAAACTCTTTGGATGTTGGTCACATGGCGATGTGACCTGTGAGTGTTAATCACATGGCGATGTGAACTAGATTATTGACTCTAGTGCAAGTGGGAGACTGTTGGAAATATGCCCTAGAGGCAATAATAAATTAGTTATTATTATATTTCCTTGTTCATGATAATCGTTTATTATCCATGCTATAATTGTATTGACAGGAAACTCAGATACATGTGTGGGTACATAGACAACACCATGTCCCTAGTAAGCCTCTAGTTGACTAGCTCGTTGATCAATAGATGGTTACGGTTTCCTGACCATGGACATTGGATGTCATTGATAACGGGATCACATCATTAGGAGAATGATGTGATGGACAAGACCCAATCCTAAGCCTAGCACAGAGATCGTGTAGTTCGTATGCTAAAGCTTTTCTAATGTCAAGTATCTTTCCTTAGACCATGAGATTGTGCAACTCCCGGATACCGTAGGAATGCTTTGGGTGTACCAAACATCACAGCGTAACTGGGTGGCTATAAAGGTGCACTACAGGTATCTCCGAAAGTGTCTGTTGGGTTGGCACGAATCGAGACTAGGATTTGTCACTCCGTGTGACGGAGAGGTATCTCTGGGCCCACTCGGTAGGACATCATCATAATGTGCACAATGTGATCAAAGAGTTGATCGCGGGATGATGTGTTACGGAACGAGTAAAGAGACTTGCCGGTAACGAGATTGAACAAGGTATCGGTATACCGACGATCGAATCTCGGGCAAGTACAATACCGTTAGACAAAGGGAATTGTATACGGGATCGATTGAGTCCTTGACATCGTGGTTCATCCGATGAGATCATCGTGGAACATGTGGGAGCCAACATGGGTATCCAGATCCCGCCGTTGGTTATTGACCGTAGAACATCTCGGTCATGTCTGCATGGTTCCCGAACCCGTAGGGTCTACACACTTAAGGTTCGATGACGCTAGGGTTATAAAAGAAGTTTGTATGTGGTTGCCGAATGTTGTTCGGAGTCCCGGATGAGATCCCGGACGTCACGAGGAGTTCCGGAATGGTCCGGAGGTAAAGATTTATATATGGGAAGTCCTATTTTGGCCACCGGAAAATGTTCAGGAATTTTCGGTATTGTACCGGGAAGGTTCTAGAAGGTTCTGGAGTGGGTCCCACCTGCATGGGGGGACCCACATGAACGTGGGTAGTGGGGGCAAGGCCCCACACCCCTGGTCAAAGCGCACCAAGATTCCCCCTTAGAAGGAATAAGATCATATCCCGAAGGGATAAGATCAAGATCCCTAAAAAGGGGGGATAACAATCGGTGGGGAAGGAAATGATGGGATTTCTTTCCTCCCACCTTTGCCAACGCCCCAATGGACTTGGAGGGCAAGGAACCAGCCCCCTCCACCCCTATATATAGTGGGGAGGCTCATGGGAGCTTTACCAAAGTTCTGGCGCAGCCCTCCCCCTCTCCCAAGTCCTCCTCCTCTCCCGCGGTGCTTGGCGAAGCCCTGCAGGATTGCCATGCTCCTCCACCACCACCACGCCGCCGTGCTGCTGCTGGATGGAGTCTTCCTCAATCTCTCCCTCTCTCCTTGCTGGATCAAGGCATGGGAGACGTCACCGGGCTGTATGTGTGTTGAACGCGGAGGTACCGTCTGTTCGGCACTAGGATCTCCGGTGATTTGGATCACGACGAGTACGACTCCTTCAACCCCGTTCTCTTGAACGCTTCCGCTTAGCGATCTACAAGGGTATGTAGATGCACTCTCCTTCCCCTCGTTGCTAGTTTCTCCATAGATAGATCTTGGTGACACGTAGGAAAATTTTAAATTTTTGCTACATTCCCCAACACAGTCCTCATCGTATTCTCCTTGAGCTAAAGTCACACAGACCTCACCAATAACTCGTGGTAAGTCTTCAGGTGACTTCCAAACCTTCACAGACTTGGTCACTCGGCGATCCACAATTTCTCATGGATGCTCAGACCATGACGCCTAACCGTCTGGAGGATACACGGTCCTCAAAGGTAACAAGCATCGGTTCCACACAGGAACAATCTCTTCAGTGATTCTCAATCACTTTGGGTTGTAGGTGTTTGGGTTTTGGGTTTTTCCTCACTTGATGATTTTCGCTCAAAGTCCTCGGAGGATGGGATGCTCTCAATGACAAGTGTCAGTTTATCTCGGAGCAACCACCCAGCTAGTGGTTGAGGGGGCGGCTATTTATAGCCTGGGGAACAACCCGACATGATAAGACATAAATGCCCTTCAATGATATGACCATTAGGTGGTAGGATATTTTGGATAGCTGGCGCCTAGCACAACAACTGTCGGAAATTTGAGAATCAAATTCCCAGGGCTATCATGTTCCTCACTTGTAGGAAATCCGCACTGGCAAATTCCTAACTCCTTAGTCAGAACAAATTCCTCAGAGAACAAAAGATCTTCGTCTCTGTCACTGAAGAAATTGACTGACATGTATGAGATTTCCAAAGGCTTCACTCGAAGGATTGAGTAGATGTAGGATTTGAGTTGAGCATCACTTGGATAGTGTTTCCCTACTATTACCTCGACCCCCTTTAACAGTACGGTGTTTCCTATGACTCAAGAAAGAGAAAATGAAACTACGAAAACAAAAGTCTTCACGTTTCATAGTCCTCGCATGAATATACAAGTCTTCAAGATCACACCAATTTCTTCACTTTCAAAGTCTTCAGGAGAACCAAAGTCTTCAGTTGAAGACATACATTTTTAGGGGTCTACTTTCATCATAAATATCAAACTCCTCATCGACTTATAGAGCATGTGTACACTCACAAACACATTAGTCCCTTAACCTATAAGTCTTCAATACACCAAACTCACTAAGGAGCACTAGATGCACTTACAATCTCCCCCTTTCTCGCCGCCGCTTAGTGATACACCAAAATCACTAAGGGGCGGCGAGAGAGGGATTGCAGGTGAAGGAGAGTGCGTCGACCGGCGAGGGAGGAGGCGGCTTTTATAGCCGGCGAGCGGGCGGCGGACGTGTGTACGCGTGGCGGGAGGGGGCGGGGCGCGCGCCGCCGCGCCGCCGCCCATGAGGAAGCAATGAAAGGCTATCGTCGGTCAGCCTTCGCCTTGGCATTGATTCCCCGCAGGAAACCGAGGCGATGAACCACTCGTGAGGATGACGAACACGCGTGGGTCATTGACTCGGCGGGCCCGCCAGGTTTTCGCGCCAAAACTGATTCCCCTGCCCCCCCCCCAGTGCGCCGAGTTTGGTGTGGGTCCGCCGACGCCAAATCCGGCCTTAACCGGAGAAAAGTAGGCTTTTGGGGGCGTGACTGGGCCATTTTTCAGCGCCGGCGCTAAAAGAGGGCCTTAGGGGGCTTGTTGGGGGCACGGATGGGGATGCTCTAAGCTTGTGTTCGATCCCTTCCATCCGGCAGGCCGTGTACAGTATAAAACCCGCCTCCTCTCCTCTCCGCTGCGTACATTTCGTCCAAACTCCAACTCGATCGACATGTCTCACGCGCTGGCCCTCGCGGTCCTGCTACTGGCCGCCACCGTTGCAGTGGAGCCCCTCGCTAGCATGATGCCCATCTCGAGGGAAGTCGCCGCCGGCGCCGGGGCGCTTGCGGGCGTCGGGTCCGCGATGGAGTCGGCCACCAAAAAGGCGGTCAACCCTTCACCTTCAGCATGCCCAACACCACCGCGAAAGAATAATCCACCGTCTGTCCATCGTTGCGTGTGCGCGTGCGTATGCACTGCATGCGTTCGTCTTGGTTAGCCCATCCATCGACGCATGCATACGTCTTGCTTCGTCTCGGTTAGTGTCTCATCGTCCGTTAGTAGTCTCTAAGGGCGTGTTTGGTTGCCCGCATCGATTTTGGCGTGTTTGCATGCACTTTTCAATCGGGCCTGACTGAGCAAAAATAGCCTATAAACCACCATCTGCACATAGTTTGGTTGCCTGCATAATGGTTAGCTGCATGAGGTTAGTGCTCCCCTTGAACTATCCAAGCATATCAAGCAATGAACTACATACTGCAGTGCTCACCTTGAAGTATGGATACCATCTTGGGCTTGTGTGAATCTTGGTAGGAGTCCGGCCAGATGGTAACTTGATCATCTCTCCTCTGAGCTCCCCAGCAGCATACAACACTTGCTTGAAGTACCTTGAGATGGTCTCCATTAACCTTCTGGACGTGTTGTGGATAACCCTAAACCTCTGGTTATGGCCAACAATATGAAGGAACATGGCCACTTGTTCATCCACACTGGTGTGGATGCTACCTTCTAGCAGCCCCCTGGACCTGAATGTTTGAACAGGTCTGGCAAATGGTGCTCTTTTCATTCTAAGCATCCACAAAGCCTCTGTGTCATTGCAGTTGTATATGTAGTTTAGATTGGGGATTCTCTCCTGCTCCCGCATAAGCATTGGAACATATCTGGTGAGAGGTCTCTCAGCACGACGAACAACTCTCTTGTGCATGAACATCACCCATGCCTGAATCACAGCTATAAGTGCTCCGGCCTGAAGTACCGGCCGCATCTGTGCATCCATAACCTAGTCTACATCGAGGGTGCGTTGAGCAATGCGTCATTCGGCAGTTTCTAGCGAGCCATAAACTTCGTGCGCATGAGAGACAGGCCACTGCGTTCGCAACCAAACGCACATTTCACGGCTCAATTGGACGTGGTTGCGATTGTGTGGACAACCAAACGCGTCCTAAAACTTGTAACTAGTGCCGTAGCAGGTGCTTTGGCACCTGCAGCCAGTTTTCACCTCGCTGCCCTTTCTCTCTCTTTCTCTTTCTCGTTCTTTTGTTGTCCCTGTAATGAAATTGCTATTCCCATTTCCGGTCGAGCAATTATATACTCCCTCCGTTCCCAAATATTTGTCTTTCTAGCCATCTTAAATGGACTACAACATACGGATGTATGTAGACATATTTTAGAGTGTAGATTCACTCATTTTACTTCGTATGTAGTCACTTATTGAAATCTCTAGAAAGACAATTATTTAGGAACGGAGGGAGTACGTACTAATGAAAAGGAGGTTAACCTGGTTAGAAATACGCATGGATCGTTATGCTTCCAATTAAATTTTTGCACGGCGTGTCGGCTAAATTTGTCCGGGCGCGCTTGACATCGATCAGTGCGTGTACATATACAGATACCAAAATGCTGGTTTCGATCTGACGTGAACTAAACTGCATTAATCAACACGCTACGTCTCTTTTTCTTTGCGATCAAGAATCAATCCAGCTGCGGATTTTGTTTCCAGGGAACGTCAGATTGACGGTTGACGTTTTGCAATCAGATGTTATCCGTCAAAATGAATAAAATGCCTTGACGAACGGTTCTAAAAAAAGCGAATGTCAGACTGTCATAACGCTAGCCAATGTCCTTGTTTTATACCCACTTCGATCCATAAGTGTCATGGTTTTAGTTAGCATATACTCCTTCCGTTCCAAAATAGATGACGATAGTACAAAGTTGGGTCATCTATTTTGAAACGGAGGGAGTAAATCTTTGATTACAGATTGGTGCTCAACAAGTCATTATGCATACATTAAAACTAGCACTAATTAACGGGGAATATAATTATTTATATAAGAACCTAAAGAGAGGTTCGCAGAAGATTAAACAAAACTACTCCCTCCATCCCCATAATGTAAGACGTTTTTTGACACTACACTATGGGACTGAGGGAGTAACATACATGTTCAACGATGTGACCATATACTCCTTTAAGCACCAGTATATAAGCATCTGCCATTATACATGCAGGTGGTACATGACTCGTTCATACAACGGGTAAATGCTTACTCACCATGTGCCCCCAGTTTTTATAGAAAGATGAAGTACCTATGACATTGTCGCTAGGTTATTGGCAAGACATAAGTGAAAAACAATGCTTTTCTTTCAACTAACTAGAAAAGGAAGGGGGCTCTTAGGCGACTAGACCGAGGAAACCTCCACTACTGGTTGAACTGAAACTCTTGCCTTTCTTTCTCGCCCAGAAATTATCTTGTTATTATCATGGCAGTCTACCACAAAAAAAATAAATTATAAATTATTCAACAGCAAATCTATATGGTTTCTAGTTACAATCGCCAAAATGGTTACCCACGGAGCATCGATAAAAATAAGCAGCTCAATGAAGAGTGTTCCGGAAAGCGGAAACTAGCCTCGGTGATAACAGCAGGAAGAAGGCCAGGACCGAGCCAAAGAACATCTTGGTCAGGTAATGCATCATGTCCATGTCAGAGTCAGTATCCTTGACCTTTCTGGTCGCCATCGCGGAGGCAGAGGGAAGGGCTTCGACGACAGCGTCAGCGAGATCCGAGATGAAGGATGAAGTGCATCCAAGAGCTGGAACCCTGCCCCAGTTCTCAATGCCCGACTCTAGAGCCAACTCCCTGTACTCCATGTCGATTTCCTCCAGTGTCTCGATATGCTCGCTCACGAAGCTGGATTTGAATTTAGCAAATGATGTAAGCGTAGTCGAAAGAGGGTCGCATGGAGTTAAAAAAACAGACTTGAAGATGTACTTTGGACTGTGCATGACTTGAAGATGTAGCTTCAACTTAGATAAACATATATGAAACCAAAATTGTGGTTCGAAAATGGCCACTGACATATTAATATTGACAGATACGGCAAATGACACCAACGCAATAAACACAAACAACACCACAATAAGCAAGCAGCAGACAGGTACATGATGTTCAGGTAGAATTCACATAAGCACACAAAATGCTAAATTAAGATAAAATAGAGCTGGCTGGTAAAGTGATGATGATATTATAATAGTAGGAAATATTGCTACAGAAAGAGTAACAGATGCACTTGAAATTGGTTCCGGTGATCAGTGTGAACAGAAGTACACAAAACCAAAGAAAACAGATAAAGCTGCATCAAAAACCCTTATTGTTGTCCTAAAAATACTGAACTGGTATAGTATAAAAAGTTGATGATTACCTTACTGGGACAGCCAGGAGACTCTTTACACCCTTTTGACCAAGTTCAACTAAAACTTCATCAGTATATGGCTTAAGCCATTGAACTGGTCCCACGCGACTCTGCCATTGCGCAGAAAGGTTAATGTGGGAGCATTAGGTAAAGAAAAGGAGAAATAAAAACTGTGCGATGTCTTCCACCATGTAGATTTGTAGGGTATTATGGTCAAAATTTGGTTTCTAGCTTCTAAGTACAAAAGTATAACATTTATATCCTTGAAATTTCCTACAAAATGCTTTCATAACCCTTAACAGTGATTACAAGATAAGTATTTATTCATCATTTCTCCTTACCTGGTAAGCCAGAGTATGGTCATTCAAGGTTCCTCTGGATTTCAACTCCTCCATGATCAAAGCAATGCAGTCTTCCATCTGATCTCTGTATGGATCTCCAGCATCCTTAACATAAGTAAGTGGTACTCCATGTGCACTGAAGAATATCATAACCTGCGAATTATAAAACATAACGTCAGAATGATATTACCTTCTATTCGTTATTTATTCAACAAAATTGCACTTGCAAAATACATTTCATTTCAGATTTTAAAATACTCTTCAACTTATAACATTATTCACACTCAAAAGTCCATAGAAGTTATAAAGCATTAAATATTGCAGGTCTTTTACAAACAGTCTACTGACATAGCTCTCCTGTGCTCAACCAGAAGAATAACTTTTGTAGGTATTACCGCTTAAATCTATCCAAATAACCAGAAATATTGTAGTGTACAACATCTGCTAAGAATGTTACATTGAGATCACAGTATTGTTTTGACGATTACTTCATCAGAATACTGCTCTAAATTAGCTGCATATATCTCTTTGCAGATCATTTTTCAAGTGCCTAGCATACTTCAGTATTTGGCAAAAATAAGTGGATGCTAAGCTAGTGACTGAGTCGATCTGCATTCTCTAGTACAAACTGATAGTTATATTCCTCATTTCTACTCAATTCAGTTAGAAGTAGTTGAAGTACCACTTCCACCCAATTCAGTTAGAAATACTGGCAAGTAGGGCCGGACACTCAAGTATTTTGAGCGGGGCAAATTACTCGAGTGGGGGCATTTTCTCAAAAATTCAAAAACTGACGCATTTTTCCTAAAAATATAAACAGATTTTATTGGAATATCAAAATTTGAGTGGCCCCCATTGACCTCAATGTGGCTCCACCCCTGCTGGCAAGTAATGCAGTATGCTATTCTCTCAAATGATGGGGTAATGGTTATGCTGAGACTATAAATACAAATACATCTAATGATTTAATTACAACTTACTGTCCAGACTCCAGAGGCAGGGGCCTGTAAAAATTCCCAAAGCACAGGCCCAAGGAAATTTCTATATGAAAGAATGTACAGCACACCGAATGGCTATGCTGCAAGTTTGCAACTAATCCTACAGATCAACAACGACTAATGATACAACCCAGAAGCAAAAACAAGGGATGTGCAAACCTCTTCAGGATTCGTAAAAACTGATAGTTCCTTCTCAATTAAGTCAGCCATTGATTTCACATAGCCCTCACGCTGGTACCAAGATTCAATAATGGAAATTGGCAAGCCAGCAAAGTATGGATCTTCCCTGCACGAATGCCGCCATATCAGATTTTCAGGTTCTACATAGTCTGAAAAATGAGGTTTCATTAAAGAAGGTAATTGCCTACTTGACAATGTTTTGGAGAACGCGGATGCTAGACCCGCTTGTTGATATGGAGTATTGAGGGTACAATGGAAGAACCACAAGCTTTGTAATTTTATCCTTCTTAATCTATCATCAATCAAAATAGTAGAAAAACAGTAAACATCTGTTAAAAAATTGGAAATCACTTAGATAAAACCAAAGTACAAAATTCTTGTCCCTAAAAATGTAATACATGTTGCAAGATAGTCAAGAACATACAAAAAATTACATAGTTAGATTCAACAAAAGTAAAACAAAATCATATTAAAATGAAAATAAGATGGATGGTGACGATGAGATATAAATCTAGAACAATCATATGAGTTAATTAATTACCACAGAAAAATAATAATTGAACAAAAAGACCAAGAAACTATTGTTGCCACTTACAGGAAGAACAAAAGGATTAAAGGCCTTTAAAATCGATTAGGGAGGAGGTCTAACCTGATCGATGGCTTCTTCGGTGAATGGGTACCAATACCGCATTCCAACATATATATCTGCTTCCAAGTTCTTACTTTTTAGTGCAACCTTCAAAGCATTTGCCTGAAGATAAAGTAATTCAGCTAAGAATGTGATAAATCTATTTTATTAAAACAAGTAATACTGAATATGATATATGCAACTATGGTGAAAGTTACAGAGTTTAACGAGTTTGTGGCAAAGCTGCTGAATCACAACTACATAGCTGTTAAACACACACAAAAAAAAAACAGAGTGTGGTTAGACTGATGAACTTTTACCTGCTCGTCGGTAATTTTCCGCAGAGGTGATCCACCACCAATTGAGGCATACCCCTCTTTACTCTTAGGAGCTCTAAAAGTAGAAATAAGTTTGGCCAGTGGTCTTTGAAGAAACCTGAACAGCCTAGGGAGTCGGATGATATCCTGGGTAACAATTATAAAGTCAAAACTGAATTACCCAGTTGAAAGTACTGAAATCAAACAATAACACAAGATAATTAAGAAACAGATAGGGCTATGTGGTTCGCATTGGGATAACTACCATGCAAAGGACAGCCAGAGATAACATGACTTGTGATAAACAAGAGGCCATAGACTAGGATGATGAGCCTTATACTCTAGCTAGAGACTTAATTCTCTATTATCTCATCCAAAATGATGCATGGCTCTCCCTTTTAGGGCTTCTTCAAATATACCATGATCTACTCAATCTCTTCAGATGAACAGAGAATTTGAACTTAAACCTGTTTCAATTCGAAGCGAACAGTTCTAGTCTATCCTTATCCAAATAATGAAATAATCCTTTATAGGGAGGACATGATCCTTCCTAAGAAAAAATCCCATGTATCTAAAGAAGTTAATCTCTATTCGTCAAACAAATCCTCTGAGGGGGTAAACCTAACTAAGAGAATTAATCATTGGTTACACATAATTAGCAAGGAACATGGGAAGTTGCATTGGAAATTAAGCATGTGGTATGATCACTTACTGGATCAGCAAAGAGGTTGAACAAAAATGGTTGAACATCATTGAGGGTCTCTGGACCACCAAGATTTAATAAGAGCACTCCAACCTTTTCCTCAACAGCATGTGAAGATACACCTTTGACATCTTCATCAAAAGTAGTGCATACATCGGTAGAGGTGGATCTCACAGAAAGATGGTGCTGATGTTTAGGTACCGGACTTCTGTGAACCAAACCAGAGGTTCCCCTTGCTTTTCCACTTGCTGACAACAGCAAGGGTTTAACCTTCCCATGCAAGTTTTGCTCGCATTTGGTAGAACCAGCAAGGTTTGTAGAACATCTGACTTTACCACATGACCTGTCAATGGTAGCACAGTCAACAAAATAACACAACAAAAACAAAAGTTACACTGTATTTCTCCAGGGGAAATATCATGTGAGTATAAACTTCAGCACATCTCAAAATGCAATCAGAAGCTAGATCAATCTATCAACATTATGCTAAATTTATCGCAAATTCACTTCAGACTATCTACTGACCGTAGATTTCTTTAAGCAATATTAATCACTAATTGATCAAATATATCTCAGAAATCATGTCTTATGAACTCATGAATTTATGTGCTGTACACAATCAACAGGACAGTGCATATTTTCAGGATTAATCAACTTTCTTACAGACCATTAGCACTCTGAGCATTCTTGACAACCATTTGATCCATAAACCTGTCTCTAGGTAGAGTCACCTCTAATAAGACAGTTTGATTTTGGCAGTTCCAAACAAACATTAATTTTACTCCATCATGTGTTCAAACTGTGCTGCTCCACGGATGTTCAGAAATGAAAAAACTGCTTCCCTTACAGGTTTCAGGAGCTCCAGACAATTAACTGATTCCAGGATTCGCCACAAGATCCTCACTCCAGAAAAAAAGAACATTGTAGCAAGTGCACATTTTCTTTTACATTGGGTTTAGTTTTGACACAACGGGCGCACAGCGGGGCTAATCCGATTTCGGTGCCAGATAACAACTGAACCATCACAAAATTCTAGCGACCGCGACCGCGACAGCTCCATAACAAAAACCGAAACCCCCCACCGAAATCTAGTTCGCGCCGGCGGCAGCACGCCCGCCATCCAGATCAGCGATCAGATATTAAAAAGAACGAGACAAACACATGAACGGCGAGAAGCGAAGGGCACTCACGTCGTGGAGCCGCTCTTCCCCAAGAATTTCCCGGAGCGCCCCAGATCAAGAGCCCCGGAGCGGACGCACTCCATGGAGGACAAAGGGGAGGGCTGAGCGCGGAGGACGGAGGAGATCTGCAGCGGCTTGCGACTCTGGCGTCTTCTTCCCCTCTCTCCTCACCCTTTCTGGAATCAAAGTTTCTTCGCTTCTCAGTCTGGGTCAAATACGGCAGCGAATCGGCAACTACCCTCTCCCTCGCCCATTCCTTCGCTCACGTTCTTCCACGGAGGCTGTAGGCCCCGCACGGAGCTGGGCGCACCGGATCCCACCGCGCGCTAATCTTGAAGCAGGTTTCACTTGCTTTTTGTACATGAAATTTTAACAAGAAAGAAAAACATGGAAATATATTAAAAAATTCTATGCACACATCATATGAGCCCATAGAAATACTCCCTTCATCAGGAAAATTTTGTCCATCAAATGGATGTATCTAGCACCATATATTCATTGGACGAAGGGAGTAAGTACTAAAACAGGGCAGCAAGTCATTTTTATCTTCTTTTTTGCGGGTGAACTTACTCAAGTGGGATCAATGCCACGGTCTGCATTACAAAGCTCAATAACTTCTGACAAGCCAGAGTTTTTCTTCCGATAAAGGATAGATTTTATTGACTCAAAATGAAGCATCAAAAGGATACAAACACAATAAGTACACACCCGGTCTCTGCATAACTAGGATGCACACAACCAACACCAACTCACACACAAAAACACGCCGGCAAATAGCAAAGTCAGATATGACCAAAGCTATGTGTAGGCGAGAAAAAACCAAAGCAATCAGATCCACAATCAGCAAACTAGAACAATGACCATATCTGCACCAATCATCTCATGACACCACACGGACAACTAGATTCTTCAACAGTAACGCCTTCAGTAAGGGAGCAACACTCAAGCGTCGCCGTCACCGGATCCAACAACCCAAGGCTAGAATCTGGGTTTTCACCCTGAAGAATCAGTCTGAGCATTCCGCACAATGCCTTCAACAAGGTAACGACGTTAAAACATCGCCGTTGCCAGGTATACCCAAATTGGGTCAGACCTAGACTTTCAACCCGGAGCTCGACACCGGGTGCTCAAGTAGCACCACCATCGAAGTCACTCATGTGTTGTCGCCACCACTTTTCCGCGATCCCAGCAGCTACCTGCGATGTACCGCCGCTGCCGCACAACCATCTCTCTGCATCAAGACTTCATACGTAGTTTGCATCTCACCGCCGAAGTCGACCATCGGTTTGCAGAGATGAAACTCTCACAAAATCTTTCATTGGAGACCACAATCCACAAATGAGACCGCCACCACAGGCCGAAGTGATTCCCACACATAGTTGTTATCACAGTCGAGCTAGCCCAAGGAACCACCTTGATCTGCCATGGAAGGATCAGAGCGACCACCGACCCCGAGCATGCCCTGCCCCAATCCGGACCCGAAGATGCATGAGCTCGGGACCAAGGCAGGCCGGCAAGGACCAACTCCTAGATCGATAGATTAGGCGCGTTGATGCTGATGTCGCTAGATCCGTACCCGATCTGGCAGAGCACTCGAACCAAGCGCTCTGTCGCTAGAGTCTGCACCTACGCTTTGCAGCGACGACCATCTTGCCCCGGGGAACGGTGGAGGACGGCTTCCACCCGTACAACATGAGCGAGATGGGAGTGATCTGCTGCTGGTAGCCTCAAGGGATGCGAGACGACAAGGACGAAGGCACGCCACCACCGTCGGCCACCCAGGGCAAAACCATGGGGCGCCAACCGGCAGCGGAAAGGAGGAGAGGCACAGGAAGATCCGTTGCTGGCGGCGGCACTAGGTGGCCACCCGAGCCGCCCTAGCGAGCGATGCGGGGGCGATTTGACAAGACAGAGTTAAGCCAAATGACAGTTCTACTCTGAGTTCTAGCAAACTTAGCCAAAAAATAGCTAACACTATTCTGACTATGATGAACATGATTAAATGTAATTCTACGGAGACTCCTGAGATGCTTGATTTCCTTCACCAGTGAAGAGAAGATCGATCTATCAGTTGACTCATCAATCACCATGCTCACAGCTTGTTGGGAATCCATCTCCACATGAATAGGCAACTCCGTCTCTGAATGGCAACTGAAAGCCCCTTCATACATGCACTAAGCTCCGCTTCAAAGTGTTTCTGCAGGAGAAAAATCTCCCTGCATGATGTGTAAATGATCTGACCCATATTATCCTGGAGTACCATACCAACTCCTGCACTTCCATCAACTGACCAAGAACCATTTGTGTTGAGTTTAGTCCAGCCCTCCATTGGCAACACCCATGGGATGCACCGAGGTGTAGGTGATATCACAAGTGGTTCATATAGATGATCATGAGACCACTTGCTTCCCCTTTAACAAATCCTCGTCCGAGTACTTAAGTGATAAGAGCGAGTCCAAGTAGCTCATCAGGATACGCTTGGACACATCCATCGGCAACGTATCCTTGTTATGAGTCACTTCATTACGTTTATGTCATACCCGCCATAGTGTCATCATTAGCATGCACCTATCAATCTCAAGAAGTGCATGGAGTGCCTCCAATAGCCATTCAGTGCTTGTATTCTTCATTTCCTCTAGCTGTGGTAAACGCCAAACAGTTGACATGCATTCCCACAATTGCACTGCCAGAGGGCATTTACATAATGCAGGGAATGTATCTACCTCTTCCCAATTGCAAGTCATTTTTAGCAATTCATCTTCACTAATTTTCTCAAAAAGGTTGTCATTAATTGATGAGATTAGTGTTAGTATTGATCTTTCCACTAATGGGCCCAAAGGCCCATTGGACCCTTGACTCGCTCCCTGATTGGGGGAGCCCAACCCAACTGGGTTGTGGGCGCCTGTCGCGCCGGCTATAAGAGGGAGGTGGGGCCACTAGGGCATGTGCGCCAAAATAGAACCATCACCCACCTCCCTAACCTCATCGATCGAGGAAAGCCGGACAGCGATGGGAAGCTCCACAACGCCTTACCGCACTTCACCGTCGACCCCTACACCTACCGTCGCTGCCCGTGCGCAGACCTTCATCGACGAACCAGCGATGGCCGAAACGCTAAGGTATACACACAAACAGATCATAGACAGACTATAGATAGTTCAATCTACTCCGAAACCCTAGCCTAGTCGATCCGATGGTCCTAACAATGGTATCATATGCTATCTAGGATTAGTTTTTCGGGTAGAAACAGATGAGATCCGCCCATCCCCTTACCATGTTTCGGATCGGATGCCGAAGTTTCCACAGACCCCGTGGGGGCAAAGGGCACCACGGCCAAACCGTTCGACGGTGGCGCGCTCATCGTAAGGGGAACGCGTGACCGGCGAAGGGGTCGACAATGGCGCCACCATTCCATCGTCGTCCATCGGGCGCGAGTGGAGCAGAGGAGGCGCAACACGTCTCGCGTCTCTCTCTGTCACAAAAAAGGTGGATTGAGAAGAGGAATGGAAAGGGAAGGGGGGCTCGCGCTGGCGCAGCTCGCTGCCGTCGCCGGCGGCCGGAGTGCAGTCGCGTCCCTCTCTGCCACTGGATGTGGTGGATGGAGGGAGAAAAGGAAGGAGGAAGGAAAGGGGGAAAAGTGTTGGGGTACGTAGTAATTTCAAAAATTTCCTACGCACACGCAAGATCATGGTGATGCATAACAAAGAGCGGGAGAGTGTTGTCCGCGTACCCTCGTAGACTATAAGCGGAAGCGTTATGACAACACGGTTGATGTAGTCGTACGTCTTCATGATCTGACCGATCCTATTACCAAAAGTACGGTACCTCCGCGATCTGCACACGTTCGGCTCGGTGACGTCCCATGAACTCACGATCCAGCAGAGTGTCGAGGGAGAGCTTCGTCAGCACGACGGCACGATAACGGTGATGATGAAGCTACCGGCACAGGGCTTCGCCTAAGCACTACAACAATATGACCGAGGAGGATTATGGTGGAGGGGGGGACCACACACGGCCAAGAGATCAATGATCAACTTGTGTGTCTATGGGGTGCCCCCTGGCCACGTATATAAAAGAGGGAGGAGGAAGAGGCCGGCCTAGGAGGGGTGCGCCTATAGGGGAGTCCAACTAGGATTCCCAATCATAGTTGGAGTCCCCTTCCTTTTCCAAGAGGGGAGAGAGCGAAGGAATAGGAGAGGGAGAAGGAAAGAGAGGGGGGGCGCCCCCTCCCTAGTCCAATTCGGACTTGCCATGGGGGGGGGGGCGCGACCACCCCTTGAGGCCCTTCTCTCCTTTCCCGTATGGCCCATTAAGTGTTGGAAATATGCCCTAGAGGCAATAGTAAATTAGTTATTATTATTATATTTCCCTGTTCATGATAATCGTTTATTATCCATGCTATAATTGTATTGATAGGAAACTCAGATACATGTGTGGGTACATAGACAACACCATGTCCCTAGTAAGCCTCTAGTTGACTAGCTCGTTGATCAATAGATGGTTACAGTTTCCTGACCATGGACATTGGATGTCATTGATAACGGGCTCACATCATTAGGAGAATGATGTGATGGACAAGACCCAATCCTAAGCCTAGCACAAAGATCGTGTAGTTCGTATGCTAAAGCTTTTCTAATGTCAAGTATCATTTCCTTAGACCATGAGATTGTGCAACTCCCGGATACCGTAGGAATGCTTTGGGTGTACCAAACGTCACAACGTAACTGGGTGGCTATAAAGGTGCACTACGGGTATCTCCGAAAGTGTCTGTTGAGTTGGCACGAATCGAGACTGGGATTTGTCACTCCGTGTGACGGAGAGGTATCTCTGGGCCCACTCGGTAGGACATCATCATAATGTGCACAATGTGACCAAGGGGTTGATCACGGGATGATGTGTTACGGAACGAGTAAAGAGACTTGCCGGTAACGAGATTGAACAAGGTATCGGGATACCGACGATCGAATCTCGGGCAAGTACAATACCGCTAGACAAAGGGAATTGAATACGGGATTGATTGAATCCTCGACATCGTGGTTCATCCAATGAGATCATCGTGGAACATGTGGGAGCCAACATGGGTATCCAGATCCCGCTGTTGGTTATTGACCGGAGAATGTCTCGGTCATGTCTGCATGGTTCCCGAACCCGTAGGGTCTACACACTTAAGGTTCGATGACGCTAGGGTGATAGGGAATAGATATACGTGGTTACCGAATGTTGTTTGGAGTCCCGGATGAGATCCCGGACGTCACGAGGAGTTCCGGAATGGTCCGGAGGTAAATATTTATATATGGGAAGTCCTGTTTTGGTCACCGGAAAAGTTTCGGGTGCTATCGGTAACATACCGGGACCACCGGGCGGGTCCCGGGGGTCCACCAAGTGGGGCCACTGGCCCCAGAGGGCTGCATGGGCCAAGTGTGGGAGGGGACCAGCCCAAGGTGGGCTGGTGCGCCCCCCACCAGGGCCCAAGGCGCCTAGGGTTTGGGGAGGGGGCGCCTCCACCTTGCTTGGGGGGCAAGTTTCCCCCTTTCCCTCCCCCTTTGGCCGCTACCCTAGATGGGTTTTGGGGCTGCCGCACCCCTTGGGGTGGGAACCCTAGAGGGGACAGAACCCCCTCCCCTTCCCCTATATATACTTGAGGTATTGGGGGCTGCAAACACATGAGATTTGACCTCTCCCTGGCGCAGCCCTACCTCTCTCCCTCCTCATCTCTCGCGGTGCTTGGCGAAGCCCTGCTGGAATACCACGCTCCTCCATCACCACCATGTCGTTGTGCTGCTGCTGGATGGAGTCTTCCCCAATCTCTCCCTCTCTCCTTGCTGGATCAAGGCATGGGAGACTTCACTGTGCTGCACGTGTGTTGAACGCGGAGGTGCCGTCCGTTCGACACTAGGATCTCCGGTGATTTAGATCACGACGAGTACGACTCCCTCAACCCCGTTCTCTTGAACGCTTCCGCTTAGCGATCTACAAGGGTATGTAGATACACTCCCCTCTCTCTCGTTGCTAGTCTCTCCATAGATAGATCTTGGTGACTCGTAGGAAAATTTTGAATTTCTGCTACGTTCCCTAACAGTGGCATCATGAGCTAGGTCTATTGCGTAGATTCTATGCACGAGTAGAACACAAGTTTTTGTGGGCGTTGATTTTGTTCAATATGCTTACCGTTACTAGTCCAATCTTGTTTCGACGGTATTGTGGGATGAAGTGGCCCGGACTGACCTTACACGTATTCTTACGTGAGACAGGTTCCACCGACTGACATGCACTTGTTGCATAAGGTGGCTAGCGGGTGCCAGTATCTCCCACTTTAGTCGGATTGGATTCGATGAAAAGGGTCCTTATGAAGGGTAAATAGCAATCGACGTATCACGTTGTGGTTTTGCGTAGGTAAGAAACGTTCCTGCTAGAAACCCATAGCAGCCACGTAAAACATGCAAACAACAATTAGAGGACGTCTAACTTGTTTTTGCAGGGTATGCTATGTGATGTGATATGGCCAAAAGCAATGTGATGAATGATATGTGATGTATGAGATTGATCATGTTCTTGTAATAGGAATCACGACTTGCATGTCGATGAGTATGACAACCGGCAGGAGCCATAGGAGTTGTCTTTATTTATTGTATGACCTGCATGTCACTGAACAACGCCATGTAATTACTTTACTTTATTGCTAAACCGGTAGCCATAGTAGTAGAAGTAATAGTTGGCGAGACAACTTCATGGAGACACGATGATGGAGATCATGATGATGGAGATCATGGTGTCATGCCGGTGACGATGATGATCATGGAGCCCCGAAGATGGAGATCAAAAGGAGCAAAATGATATTGGCCATATCATGTCACTTTTTGATTGCATGTGATGTTTATCATGTTTATGCATCTTATTTGCTTAGAACGACGGTAGTAAATAAGATGATCCCTCATTAAAATTTCAAGAAAGTGTTCCCCCTAACTGTGCACCGTTGCGAAAGTTCGTTGTTTCGAAGCACCACGTGATGATCGGGTGTGATAGATTCTAACGTTCACATACAACGGGTGTAAGCCAGATTTACACACGCGAAACACTTAGGTTGACTTGACGAGCCTAGCATGTACAGACATGGCCTCGGAACACAAGAGACCGAAAGGTCGAGCATGAGTCGTATAGTAGATACGATCAACATGAAGATGTTCACCGATGATGACTAGTCCGTCTCACGTAATGATCGGACACGACCTAGTTGACTAGGATCATGTAATCACTTAGATGACTAGAGGGATGTCTATCTGAGTGGGAGTTCATAAGATGAACTTAATTATCCTGAACATAGTCAAAATATTTTTGCAAATTATGTCATAGCTCACGCTTTAGTTCTACTGTTTTAGATATGTTCCTAGAGAAAATTTAGTTGAAAGTTGATAGTAGCAATTATGCGGACTGGGTCCGTAAACTGAGGATTGTCCTCGTTGCTTCGTAGAAGGCTTATGTCCTTAATGCACCGCTCGGTGTGCTGAACCTCGAACGTCTTCTGTGGATGTTGCGAACATTTGACATACACGTTTTGATAACTACGTGATAGTTCAGTTAAATGGTTTAGAGTTGAGGCACCAAAGACGATTTCGAAACATCACGGAACATATGAGATGTTTCGAGGGCTGAAATTGGGATTTCAGGCTCGTGCCCACGTCAAGAGGTATAAGACCTCCGACGATTTTCTTAGCCTGCAAACTAAGGGAGAAAAGCTCAATCGTTGAGCTTGTGCTCAGATTGTCTGAGCACAACAATCACTTGAATCGAGTGGGAGTTGATCTTCCAGATGAGATAGTGATGTTTCTCCGAAGTCATTGCCACCAAGCTGCTAGAGCTTCGTGATGAACTATAACATATTAGGGATAGACATGATGATCCTTGAGACATTCGCGATGTTTGACAGCGCGAAAGTGGAAATCAAGAAGGAGATCAATTGTTGATGGTTAGTGAAACCACTAGTTTCAAGAAGGGCAAGGGCAAGAAGGTATACTTCATGAAATGGCAAAACAGTTGCTGCTCTAGTGAAAACCCAAGGTTGAACCCAAACCCGAGACTAAGTGCTTCTGTAATGAGAGGAACAGACACTAAAGCAGAACCACCCTAGATACTTGGTAGATAAGAAGGCAGGCAAGGTCGACGAAAGTATATTGGATATACATTATGTTAATGTGTACTTTACTAGTACTCCTAGTAGCACCAGGGTATTAGATACCGGTTCGGTTGCTAAGTGTTAGTAACTCGAAATAAAAGCTACGGAATAAAAGGAGACTAGCTAAAGGTGAGCTGACGATATGTGTTGGAATTGTTTCCAAGGTTGATATGATCAAGCATCGCACACTCCCTCTACCATCGAGATTAGTGTTAAACCTAAATAATTGTTATTTGGTGTTTGCGTTGAGCATAGACATGATTGGATTATGTCTATCACAACATGGTTATTCATTTAAGGAGAATAATGGTTACTCTATTTATTTGAATAATACCTTCAATGGTTTTACAACTAAATGAATGGTTTATTGAATCTCGATCGTAGTGATACACACGTTCATGCCAAAAGATATAAGATAGTAATGATAGTACCACTTACTTGTGGCACTGCCATGTAAGTCATATTGGTGTATACGCATGAAGAAACTCCATGCAGATGGATTGTTTGGACTCACTTGATTTTGAATCACTTGAGACATGCAAATCATACCACATGGGCAAGATGACTGAAAAGCCTCGGTTTCAGTAAGATGGAACAAAAGAGAGACTTGTTGGAAGTAATACATTTTGATGTGTGCTATCCAATGAGTGCTGAGGCACGCAGTGGATATCGTGATGTTCTTACTTCACGGATGATTTGAGTAGATACTGAGTATATTTACTTGATGAAACATAAGTCTGAACTATTGAATGGTTCAAGTAATTTCAGAGTGAAGTTGAAGATCATCGTGACAAGAGGATAAAATGTCTATGATATGATCATAGAGATGAATATCTGAGTTATGAGCTTTGGCACGCAATTAAGACATTGTGGAAATTGTTTCACAATTAATACCGCCTGGAACACCATAGTGTGATGGTGTGTCCGAACATCATAGTTGCACCCTATTGGATATGGTGCATACCATGATGTCTCTTATCGAATTACCACTATCGTTCATGGGTTAGGCATTAGAGACAACCGCACTCACTTTAATAGGGCACCACGTAATTCCGTTGAGACGACACTGTTTGAACTATGGTTTGGAGAAACCTAAGTTGTCGTTTCTTAAAAGTTTGGGGCTGCGACGCTTATGTGAAAAAGTTTCAGGTTGATAAGCTCGAACCCAAAGCGGATAAAATGCATCTTCATAGGACACCCAAAACAGTTGGGTATACCTCCTAATTCAGATCCGAAAGCAATAGGGATTGTTTCTTGAATCGGGTCCTTTCTCGAGGAAATGTTTGTCTCGAAAATTGAGTGGGAGGATGGTGGAGACTTGATGAGGTTGTTGAACCATCACTTCAACCAGTGTGTAGCAGGGCATAGGAAGTTGGTCATGTGGCACCTACACCAATTGTAGTGGAAGTTGATGATAGTGATCATGAAACTTCGGATCAAGTCACTACCAAACCTCGTAGGTCGACAAGGAAGCGTACTGCTTCAGAGTGGTATGTAATCCTGTCTTAGAGGTCATGTTGCTAGACAACAATGAACCTACGAGCTATGGAGAAGCGATGGTGGGCCCGGATTCCGACAAATGGCTCGAGGCCATAAAATCCGAGAGAGGATCCATGTATGAAAACAAAGTGTAGACTTTGGCAGAACTACTTGATGGTCGTAAGGCTATTGGGTACAGATGGATTTTAAAAGGAAGACGGACAATGATGGTAAGTATCACCATTAAGAAAGCTTGACTTGTCGTTAAGATGATTTCCGACAAGTTTAAAGAGTTGACTACGGTGGGGCTTTCTCACTCGTAGCGATGCTAAGAGTCTGTTGGAATTGGATTAGCAGTTACTGCATTATTTATGAAATCTTGCAGATAGGATGTCAAAAACCATTGTTTCCTCGACAATTTTCTTGAGGAAAGATTGTATGTGATACAACCAGAAGGTTTTGACAATCCTGAAAGACGCTAACAAGTATGCAAAGCTCCAGCAATCCTTCTAAGGACTGGAGTAAGCATCTCGGAGTTGGAATGTACGCTTTGATGAGATGATCAAAGATTTTGGGTTTATACAAAGTTTATGAGAAACTTGTATTTCCAAAGAAGTGAGTGGGAGCACTATAGAATTTCTGATGAGTATATGTTGTTGACATATTGTTGATCGGAAATGATGTAGAATTTCTGGAAAGCATATAGGGTTGTTTGAAAGGTGTTTTTCAATAGAAAACCCGGATTAAGCTGCTTGAACATTGAGCATCAAGATCTATGAGGATAGATCAAAAACCGCTAAATGGTACTTTCAAATGAGCACATACCTTGACATGATCTTGAAGGTGTTCAAGATGGATCAGTCAAAGAAGGAGTTCTTGCCTGAGTTGTAAGGTATGAAGTTAAGACTTAAAGCTCGACCACGGCAGAAGAGAGAGAAAGGACGAAGGTCGTCCCCTATGCTTCAGACGTAGGCTCTATAGTATGCTATGCTGTGTACCGCACCGGAAGTGTGCCTTGCCATGAGTCAGTCAAGGGGTACAAGAATGATCCAGGAATGGATCATTGGACAGCGGTCAAAATTGTCCTTGGAGTAAATAAGGACATGTTTCTCGATTATGGAGGTGATAAAGAGTTCGGCGTAAAGGGTTACGTCGATGCAAGCTTTAACACCTATCCGAAGTGACTCTGAGTAGCAAACCGGATACGTATAGTGGAGCAACCATTTGGAATAGCTCCAAGTGGAGCGTGGAAGCAGCATTTACAATATGACCTAGAGATTTGCGAAGTACATACGGATCTGAATGTTGCAGACCCGTTGACTAAAACCTCTCTCACAAGCAAAACATGATCAAACCCCAGAACTCATTGAGTCTTAATCACATGATGATGTGAACTAGTTTAGTGACACTAGTAAACTCTTTGGATGTTGGTCACATGGCGATGTGACCTGTGAGTGTTAATCACATGGCGATGTGAACTAGATTATTGACTCTAGTGCAAGTGGGAGACTGTTGGAAATATGCCCTAGAGGCAATAATAAATTAGTTATTATTATTATATTTCCTTGTTCATGATAATCGTTTATTATCCATGCTATAATTGTATTGATAGGAAACTCAGATACATGTGTGGGTACATAGACAACACCATGTCCCTAGTAAGCCTCTAGTTGACTAGCTCGTTGATCAATAGATGGTTACGGTTTCCTGACCATGGACATTGGATGTCGTTGATAACGGGATCACATCATTAGGAGAATGATGTGATGGACAAGACCCAATCCTAAGCCTAGCACAAAGATCGTGTAGTTCGTATGCTAAAGCTTTTCTAATGTCAAGTATCATTTCCTTAGACCATGAGATTGTGCAACTCCCGGATACCGTAGGAATGCTTTGGGTGTACCAAACGTCACAACGTAACTGGGTGGCTATAAAGGTGCACTACGGGTATCTCCGAAAGTGTCTGTTGGGTTGGCACGAATCGAGACTGGGATTTGTCACTCCGTGTGACGGAGAGGTATCTCTGGGCCCACTCGGTAGGACATCATCATAATGTGCACAATGTGACCAAGGGGTTGATCACGGGATGATGTGTTACGGAACGAGTAAAGAGACTTGCCGGTAACGAGATTGAACAAGGTATCAGGATACCGACGATCGAATCTCGGGCAAGTACAATACCGCTAGACAAAGGGAATTGAATACGGGATTGATTGAATCCTTGACATCGTGGTTCATCCGATGAGATCATCGTGGAACATGTGGGAGCCAACATGGGTATCTAGATCCCGCTGTTGGTTATTGACCGGAGAACGTCTCGGTCATGTCTGCATGGTTCCTGAACCCGTAGGGTCTACACACTTAAGGTTCGATGACGCTAGGGTTATAGGGAATAGATATACATGGTTAACGAATGTTGTTCGGAGTCCCGGATGAGATCCCGGACATCACGAGGAGTTCCGGAATGGTCCGGAGGTAAAGATTTATATATGGGAAGTCCTGTTTTGGTCACCGGAAAAGTTTCGGGTGCTATCGGTAACATACCGGGACCACCGGGAGGGTCCTGGGGGTCCACCAAGTGGGGCCACCGGCCCCAGAGGGCTGCATGGGCCAAGTGTGGGAGGGGACCAGCCCCAGGTGGGCTGGTGCGCCCCCCCCACCAGGGCCCAAGGCGCCTAGGGTTTGGGGAGGGGGCGCCTCCACCTTGCTTGGGGGGCAAGTTACCCCCACTCTCCCCTCCTTTGGCCGCCACCCTAGATGGGTTTTGGGGCTGCCGCACCCCTTGGGGTGGGTACCCTAGAGGGGGCGCAACCCCCTCCCCTTCCCCTATATATACTTGAGGTATTGGGGGCTGCAAACACATGAGTTTTGACCTCTCCCTGGCGCAACGCTACCTCTCTCCCTCCTCATCTCTCGCGGTGCTTGGCGAAGCCCTGCTGGAATACCACGCTCCTCCATCACCACCATGCCGTTGTGCTGCTGCTGGACGGAGTCTTCCCCAACCTCTTCCTCTCTCCTTGCTGGATCAAGGCGTGGGAGACGTCACCGAGCTGCACGTGTGTTGAACGCGGAGGTGCCGTCCGTTCGGCACTAGGATCTCCTGGTGATTTGGATCACGACGAGTACGACTCCCTCAACCCCGTTCTCTTGAACGCTTCCGCTTAGCGATCTACAAGGGTATGTAGATGCACTCCCCTCTCTCTCGTTGCTAGTCTCTCCATAGATAGATCTTGGTGACTCGTAGGAAAATTTTGAATTTCTGCTACGTTCCCCAACATTAAGGCCCACTACTTCCCCGGCGAATTCTCGTAACTCTCCGGTACTACGAAAAATACCTGAATCACTCAGAACCTTTCCGATGTCCAAATATAGCCTTCCAATATATCAATCTTTACGTCTCGACCATTTTGAGACTCCTCGTCATGTCCGTGATGTCATCCAGGATTCCGAACAAACTTCGGTCATCAAATCACATAACTCATAATACAAATCGTCATTGAACATTAAGCGTGCGGACCCTACGGGTTCGAGAACTATGTAGACATGACCGAGACACGTCTCCGGTCAATAACCAATAGCGGAACCTGGATACTCATATTGGTTCCTACATATTCTTCGAAGATCTTTATCGGTCAAAACGCATAACAACATACGTTGTTCCCTTTGTCATCGGTATGTTACTTGCTCGAGATTCGATCGTCGGTATCTCAATACCTAGTTCAATCTCGTTACCGGAAAGTCTCTTTACTCGTTCTGTAATGCATCATCCCGCAACTAACTCATTAGTCACATTGCTTGCAAGGCTTATAGTGATGTGCATTACCGAGAGGGCCCACAGATACCTCTCCGACAATCAGAGTGAAAAATCCTAATCTTGATCTATGCCAACTCAACAAGTAGCATCGGAGACACCTGTAGAGCACCTGTATAATCATCCAGTTACGTTGTGATGTTTGGTAGCACACAAAGTGTTCCTCCGGTATTCGGGAGTTGCATAATCTCATAGTCATAGGAACATGTATAAGTCATGAAGAAAGCAATAGCAATGTACTAAACGATCAAGTGCTAAGCTGACGGAATGGGTCAAGTCAATTACATCATTCTCTAATGATGTGATCCCATTAATCAAATGACAACTCATGTCTATGGCTAGGAAACTTAACCATCTTTGATTCAACGAGCTAGACAAGTAGAGGCATACTAGTGACACTCTGTTTCTCAATGTATTCACACATGTACTAAGTTTCCGGTTAATACAATTCTAGCATGAATAATAAACATTTATCATGAAATAAGGAAATAAATAATAACTTTATTATTGCCTCTAGGGCATATTTCCTTCAGTCTCCCACTTGCACTAGAGTCAATAATCTAGTTCACATCGCTATGTGATTTAACACCAATAGTTCACATCACCATGTGATTAACACCCATAGTTCACATCGCCATGTGACCAACACTCAAAGTGTTTACTAGAGTCAGTAATCTAGTTCACATCGCCATGTGATTAACACCCAAACAGTACTAAGGTGTGATCATGTTTTGCTTGTGAGAGAAGTTTAGTCAATGGGTCTGCCCATTCAGATCCGTATGTGTATTTTGCAAATTTCAATGTCTACAATGCTCTGCATGGAGCTACTCTAGCTAATAGCTCCCACTTTCAATATGTATCTAGATCGAGACTTAGAGTCATCCAGATCAGTGTCAAAGCTTGCATCGACGTAACTCTTTAAGACGAACTCGTTATCACCTCCATAACCGAGAAATATTTCCTTATTCCACTAAGGATAATTTTCACCGCTGTCCAGTGATCTACTCCTAGATCACTATTGTACCCTCTTACCAAACTCCTGGTGAGGTACACAATAGGTCTGGTACACAGCATGGCATACTTTATAGAACCTATGACTGAGGCATAGGGACTGAATTTTCATTCTCTTTCTATTTTCTGCCGAGGTCGGGTTTTGAGTCTTACTCAACTTCACACCTTGCAACACAGGCAAGAACCCCTTCTTTGACTATTCCATTTTGAACTACTTCAAAATCTTATCAAGGTATGTACTCATTGAAAAATCTTATCAAGTGTCTTGATCTATCTCTGTAGATCTTGATGCTCAATGTGTAAGCAGCTTCATCGAGGTCTTTCTTTGAAAAACTCCTTTCAAACACTCATTTATGCTTTCCAGAAAATTCTACATTATTTTTTATCAACAATATGTCATTCACATATACTTATCAGAAAGGCTGTAATGCTCCCACTCACTTTCCTGTAAATACAAGCTTCACCGCAAGTCTGTATAAAACTATATGCTTTGATCAACTCATCAAAGCGTATATTCCAACTCCGAGATGCTTGCACCAGTCCATAGATGGATCACTGGAGCTTGCACACTTTGTTAGCACCTTTAGGATTGACAAAACCTTCTGGTTGCATCATATACAACTCTTCTTTAAGAAATATCCATTTAAGGAATGCCGTTTTGACATCCATTTACCAGATTTCATAAAATATGGCAACTGCTAACATGATTCGGACGGATTTAAGCATCGCTACAGTTGAGAAAATCTCATTGTAGTCAACACCTTGAACTTGTCAAAAACCTTTTTGCGACAAGTCGAGCTTTGTAGATAGTAACACTACTATCAGTGTCCGGCTTCCTTTTGAAGATCCATTTATTTAATATGCCTTGCCGATCATCGGGCAAGTACACCAAAGTCCACACTTTGTTCTTATACATGGATCCCATCTCAGATTTCATGGCCTCAAGCCATTTCACGGAATCTGGGCTCATCATCGCTTCCTCATACTTCATAGGTTCATCATGGTCTAGTAACATGACTTCCAAAATAGGGTTACCGTACCACTTTGGTGCGGACCGTACTCTAGTTGACCTACGAGGTTCGGTAGTAACTTGATCTGAAGTTTCATGATCATCATCATTAGCTTCCTCACTAATTGGTGTAGGAATCACTAGAACTGATTTCTGTGATGAACTACTTTCCAATTCGGGAGAAGGTACAATTACCCCATCAAGTTCTACTTTCCTCCCACTCACTTCTTTCGAGAGAAACTCCTTCTATAGAAAGGATCAATTTTTAGCAACGAATATCTTGCCTTCGGATATGTGATAGAAGGTGTACCCAACAACTTCCTTTGGGTATCCTATGAAGATGCACTTCTCCGATTTGGGTTCGAGCTTATCAGGTTGAAGATTTTTCACATAAGCATCGCAGCCCCAAACTTTAAGAAACGACAACTTTGGTTTCTTGCCAAACCACAATTCATAAGGCGTCGTCTCAAACGGATTTTGATGGTGCCCTATTTAACGTGAATGTAGCTGTTTCTAATGCATAACCCCAAAACGATAGTGGTAAATCGGTAAGAGACATCATAGATTGCACCATATCTAATAAAGTGTAGTTACAACATTCGGGCACACCATTACACTGTGGTGTTCCAGGTGGCGTGAGCTATGAAACTATTCCACATTGTTTTAAATGAAGGCCAAACTCATTGTCGGTGTAAAAACCGGCGGATCTCGGGTAGGGGGTCCCGAACTGTGCGTCTAGGCGGATGGTAACAGGAGACAAGGGACACGATGTTTTACCCAGGTTCGGGCCCTCTTGATGGAGGTAAAACCCTACGTCCTGCTTGATTAATATTGATGATGTGTGTTACAAGAGTAGATCTACCACGAGATCAAGGAGGCTAAACCCTAGAAGCTAGCCTATGGTATGATTGTTGTTCATCCTACGGACTAAAGGCATCCGGTTTATATAGACACCGGAGAGGGCTAGGGTTACACAGAGTCGGTTACAATGGTAGGAGATCTACATATCCGTATCACCAAGCTTGCCTTCCACGCCAAGGAAAGTCCCATCCGGACACGGGACGAAGTCTTCAATCTTGTATCTTCGTCTTGGAGTCCGGCCGATGATGATAGTTCGGCTATTCGGACACCCCCTAGTCCAGGACTCCCTTAGTAGCCCCTGAACCAGGCTTCAATGACGACGAGTCCGGCGCGCATATTGTCTTCGGCATTGCAAGGCGGGTTCCTCCTCCGAATAATTTATGGAAGACTGTGAACACCAGGATAGTGTCCGGCTCTGCAAAATAAATTCCACATACCACCGTAGAGAGAATAATATTTACACAAGTTCAATCTGCTGACGTATTTGGTGGCCTGACGTCACACCACTACCAAGCCTTTACTCGAATTGTTTTTATTGTACCACCTCAGCGCGTTTAGCGAAGCGGTTTCCTTGGCACGTCTTGTCGAAGCAGAGATCGTGTTCCCCTTATTCCGGGATTCCCATCAATATGGACGTGGGTAACCCAACCGCGCCATTGATTGTGGCGCTTGGGGGATAAGCGAGTTTTATCAGGCCGGTGGGGACGCATGTTTTCATCCGCCCATATAAGGGGATAAAGATCCAACCCTTTTACCTGCGCCTTCTTCCTCCTTGGCTTATTCATCTCTACGAACTCGAGCTCCAGCGCCCAAGTCCGCACATCTCACCTCAACCTCCTTCAACTATGTCTGGAGCGGGAGGCAAATGGATGGCCTCCTCCGTTACGGAGGGGCAGATCCAGAAGCTGCGCAGCGCCGGTTATCTGTCCAGCAACATCACGCACCAGCTCCCCGACGAGGGAGAGCTCATCCCCACCCCTAGGCCCCATGAGAGGGTAGTATTTCTTCCCCATTTCCTTCGCGGACTGGGCTTCCCACTCCATCCCTTTGTCCGGGGGCTCATGTTCTACTACGGCCTGGATTTCCATGATCTGGCCCCGAATTTCATCCTCAACATCTCGGCGTTTATCGTCGTGTGTGAGGCCTTCCTCTGCATCCAGCCCCACTTCGGCTTGTGGCTCAAGACCTTTAGTGTCAAGCTGAAGGTTGTGAAGGGCAGCCAAGCGGAGTGCGGAGGCGCTATGGTGGGCAGGATGTCCCACGTTACTTGGCTTGAGGGCACTTTCATGGAGACTATCAAGGGGTGGCAATCGGGGTGGTTCTACATCACCGAGCCGCGTGACCCTGAATGGGCAGCGGCCCCCGAATTCAGATCTGGCATCCCCACACGGCTCACCTCCTGGAAAGAGAGCGGCCGGACTTGGGGTGATTCGGAGGAGCTGACCGGACTCCAAGCCTGTATTCAAAAGCTAGTGGACAAGAAGATCAAGCTCGTCAACATAGTCCAGGTCATGCTCATTCGCCAGATTCTCCCGTGCCAACGACGGGGATTCAACATGTGGGAGTTCGATCCGGCGCAGCACCAGACTTTGAGCGGGCTCTTCGACACTACGTATGAAGATGTCTGGAAGGTGTTGTTCAAGGGCGCCGAGACTCCCGCATCCGCTACCGAAGATCGCGGATTTAGCTCGCAGCGTCCGGCTGACGAGGTAAGCGACTTTGTCCTTTACGGGACGCTTGTTTTCCATAGTTTGACACTATGCGGGATCTAAACTCCCTTTCCTTTGACAGGGTTGGCTGAAGAAGGCCGAACAGACTATCTGTCCGGCCCCATTACCAGAGGACCCAGCGGACGCCCGCCTAACGGGGCTGCTGGCTCCGGCACCCCACGTGGTGCCGGAGAAGAAGGCCAAGAAGAAGGCCACGGGGACTCGGAAGAGTTCCCGTTTTCAGGTGCTATCGGATGACGACTCCGAGGCCGACTCCTCTCACAAAGGTGAGGAGAAGAAGAAGAAAGCCTCTCCCCCAGCGCGGGGAGGGAGGAAAAGGAAGGCCTCCCCAACGAGGGAGGCCGAAGGGTCCAAGAAGGGAAAAACTCTTTCCCCGGACTGTTCTGCCAACGCCAGTGATGATGACGAGGACTGGCCTCCAAGGGCCAAGCCCCTAGCGAGATCGTAAGTATCTGGACTCCCGAGTAACTTAATGGTTTTACTTTTCGCAACGTAATGTCTTTCTAATGCCACATACAACCATGTAGTCCGCCCAAGGATGATCTTCCCGCTTCGTCGAGCGGGTCCTTAGGGGCGTCGGATATGGATTCTCTTCCGACCGCCTCCACCCCCCGTGATGCGGACGATGCCGATGTGGGATCCCGGGAAGGGACCCACCAGGAGGAGGAGGCCCCGGAGGTGTTGCAAGACAACCTCCCGGACTTTGCGCCGGACTCGGCCCCGGAACCCATAGTGGCTCCGGAGTCCGGCGGGCGGCCCCTTCATAAGAAGGGCAAGACCGTGACGCCGGCCGCCTCCGTCCAACCGGAGGCGCCGGATAGCTTGCTGGAGGCGCTCAATGGCGCCTCCATCGAAGAGGAACACCGCACTGTTATGAGTGCGGTGATTCAGAAGGTTCAACTCGCCAAGAGCGGGCTGACCGAAGCCTGCAGCAGCCTTCTAACAGGCTTTGAGGTAAGAATTTTGATAAATGTAAAATAGTACCGCATAGACAGTAGCCCCTGATGCTCGGTTCGGTGTTTGGAAAAAGCCGAACTGAGGATCTTAAAAGATATACGCAGGAGTCATAAAAAATATGTCAATATGGGATTGCAGGATGCACTGCTGACCTCTGCCGCACTGACTGCGGAGGTCAATACTTTGAAGCAAAACCTCAAGCAGTCCGAGAACGAGCTCGGCCATGCCAAGAAGCAGCTCGAGGACAAGGAAGGTGAGTAACACCTTATTAAAATTGTACCTTACAGAAAAGGATTTTGGTTGCAAGAAGAATGACAAGGATAACATGGTATTGCAGGGGCCACTAACGAGGTGGCGACCCTGAAAGAGGTGGTGGCCGCGGCCAAACGCAATGCGGCCGCGGAGCGCACCGAGCGAGAGAAGCAGGAGGCGCGGGTGGCGGAGGTACAACAAGAGCTCCAGGATCTAGTGAAAAAACATGAGAGCCTGGAGCGTGACTCGAAGACTCGAGAGTCTGAGCTTGCAACGGCTCTTGAGAGTGCCAAAGCCGCTAAGGCCGAAGCCTACAAGGCCCTCCAAGAAATCGAGGCGTTGAAGAAAATAGCAGCGGGTAAGGCATTTTTCATGCAAAGTAAGCATGTGAGTGTTAATTACCTGTTGCTTACCCGAATTCGGAGCTCTCCAGGAGCGTTCGCAGATCTTCCTCGTAGCGTGTCCGATGCTGCCGCATTCTACCGGGCCGAGGAGGGGAGCTCGACGGAGAAGGTCTTCTGGTCTCAGTATGCTGAGGCCGGACATCCGGTGCCCCTTAGCGACCAGCTGAAGCAGCTAGTCGAGCTCCACAAGGCGGCCGAACATGCCATGAAGGGCCTCATAGTTCGGCTGTGGCCTAAGGAGGCCATGCCTGGGAGCTACTTCGGCCTGGTGCGGCGGCTGGTGGATGCGTGCCCATGGGTTGAAGTCATCAAGCACTCCGCCTGTATTGAAGGTGCCCGTCGGGCCCTTGCCCATGCAAAGGTGCACTGGGGCAAGATGGATGCCCAGAAGCTTGTGACGGACCCGCCACCGCAGGGCAAGGAGCACCGCACGCCCGAGATGTATTATAAGATTGTCCTGAAGGGTGCCCGCACTATTGCGGGTGAGTGCTCCAAAGATGTAATATTTGAGTAGACTCACATTTTGTTATTCTGTGCGCTGAAAACTTAGTTCATATGCGCTAAGCAACGCTTGTTAATTTAAAATATTACCTTCTGTGCAGCTGTTTATCAAATCTGGGAGATGGCAAGTCGTCGGCTTCAGCCCCCATGCCACTAGTGCTGGGGTGTTCGGGATAAACTTGAGCACTCTTGTTCCCATTTTTGGGTCCATCTAGGGAGGCGCTCAACACAGCGAACAAGGCAACCGGACTTATAATGCTTGAACACTCTCACTTAGCCGTAGAATTCTATAATTTTAAATTTTGGCGAAGCCCCTAGTCTTCGGAAGGCCGAATTTGGGGCGCTATCCACGCCTGGGCCGGACAAAAGCTGGCTCCTCGCTCTAAGCGGCATAAGTCTTTAGGGACTCGCAAAAAACCTCTCAAACAGCGACCAGCTCTCGCCTCATCATGACGGTCAGTTTTAGCTTTCTCCACTGAGGCGCTCGCCCAGCTCAACCGGGGCGCAATCGCAGTGGTTCTCCCAGTGCTACCTTAGCCGATACAACAGAACGTAAGTTACCAAAACATGGGAGCCGGGCAAACCCAACTATTGACCCAAGACATGATTCGGAGCCGATGCATATAATGCTATAAGTTCGGGGTGCCGCACTTGTGAAAGTGTTCGGACTTATCACACCATGATGCGGGAAACATAAGCCCCTGGTGTATTTAGCTGTACCAGAATGTACGGATGCAACATGTCATAAATGAACATATGTATAAGAAAGAAATGCAATTGGGAGCAAAAAGTTGCTGCATTACTTATTCAAGAAAAACTGCTGTAAAGGCAGAACGATACAAATGGTGCGATAAGCAAGGGGTGGGACTTATTAAACATGCCCCCCTCCAGGGGGTGGGCTGCGGAATGGTGTATAAAACAGATTTAATGCTCGTAATGGAGACCACCTGGATATTCGTTGTAGCCTTTCTCCTTCCCTGGCTGTTGCATCATGAGTTCGGCAGGTCTGCTGCCGGACAGGGCCTCTCACGAACGGAGTCCTATGGGTAAAAAAAGAATAAGAAAAAATAACCACACACTTGAGAGCCCCTGGTGTGGTTGAGCCGCATTCTGGGCCTATCGTGGTCGTGCCCCTCTCCCCATGCCCATGGTATCTTTAGAGCGTAATGATGTATGCGAAGGGCCTGTCTTGACGTTTTGCAGGGGCTGGGGTTGGGGCCGCACTGCTACACGTGCTCGGAACATGCCAGGTGGTCTTGTTGTAGGTTACTCCGGGCGCCTTTAGCCGTGTCCGGCCGCTTAACGGTCGGACTCGAGAATTGCCTTAAGAGGCTGCATTGTACTTCTGCCGTGAGAGCCGCTGTATGTTCCTCCATTCGGAGAGAACGTTCAGTGTTTCCTTTGACCGTGATGACTCCTCGAGGGCCTGGCATCTTGAGCTTGAGGTATGCGTAGTGCGGCACTGTGTTGAATTTTGCAAACATGGTACGTCCGAGCAGGGCATGATAGCCACTGCGGAACGGAACTATGTCGAAGATTAACTCCTCGCTTCGGAAGTTATCCAGGGATCCGAAGACCACTTCCAGTGTAACTGAGCCTGTACAATTGGCTTCTACACCTGGTATGACGCCTTTAAAGGTTGTCTTGGTAGGTTTAATCCTTGAGGGGTTTATGCCCATTTTGCACACTGTATCCTGATAAAGCAGGTTCAGGCTGCTGCCGCCGTCCATCAGGACTCTGGTGAGGTGAAATCCATCGACGATTGGGTCTAAAACCAATGCGGCGAATCCGCCATGGCGGATGCTGGTGGGGTGGTCCCTTCGGTCAAAAGTGATCGGGCAGGAGGACCATGGATTGAACTCCGGGGCAACTGGCTCCATCGTGTATACATCCCCGAGTGCACGCTTCTGCTCCCTTTTGGGTATGTGCGTTGCGTATATCATGTTCACCGTCCGTACCTGTGGGGGGAAACCCTTTCGTCCTCTGTTTTTCGGCGGTTGGGTCTCTTCCTCGTCATCGCTATGCAGCCCCTTGTCATTGTTTTCGGCAATTAACTTGCCTGCCTGCTTGAATACCCATCAGTCCTTGTTGGTGTGGTTGGCTGGCTTTTCGGGGGTGCCGTGTATCTGGCACGAGCGGTCAAGTATTCGGTCCAAATTGGATGGACCCGGAGTAGTTCTTTTGAATGGATTTTTCCGTTGACCGGGTTTAGAGCCTCTGAATCTGGCATTGATTGCCGTATCTTCACTATTATCGCCGTTAATGCGGCGTTTGTTTTTGTTGCGACGCGACCTGCCATTACGGTCCTTGATATCCGGACTACCAGAATTTTTGCTGAGGTTGTTGCTGCGTGCTAGCCAGCTGTCCTCACCCACGCAGAAGCGGGTCATGAGTGATGTGAGGGCTGCCATGGATTTCGGCTTTTCCTGTCCTAGGTGCCGGGCAAGCCACTCATCGCGGATGTTATGCTTGAAGGCCGCTAGGGCCTCCGCATCCGGATAGTCGACGATTTGGTTTTTCTTGGTTAAGAACCGTGTCCAGAATTGTCTCGCCGATTCGTCTGGCTGCTGAATTATGTGGCTTAGGTCATCGGCGTCTGGTGGTCGCACATATGTGCCTTGGAAGTTATCGAGGAATGCGGCTTCCATGTCTTCCCAACTCCCGATTGACTCTGCTGGCAAGCTGTTAAGCCAATGCCGGGCTGGTCCTTTAAGTTTGAGTGGGAGATATTTGATGGCATGAAGATTGTCACCGCGGGCCATGTGGATGTGGAGGAGATAGTCTTCGATCCAAACCGCGGGGTCTGTTGTGCCATCGTAGGATTCAATGTTTACGGGTTTAAACCCTTCGGGGATTTGATGATCCATTACTTCATCTGTGAAGCATAGTGGGTGTGCGGCGCCTCTGTACTGGGCGATATCACGACGGAGCTCAAAAGAGCTTTGTCTATTTTGTTCGGCCCGGCCGGACTTACTATGTCCGGCGCGACGGTTGTCGTCACGTATCATGGGGCGCCCACGCGATCCATAGATCGATCTTGATTGTCTTGCCTTATCCTCCAATATATCTCGCAAGCCCGGAGCGTTCCCCTGCGGCCTTGTGCTTTTCGAGCGATGCCGGGGTACGGTTCTAGTGAAGGGCCTAGGGGCCTCTCTGTCGCGACCACGGGGTGGTCGGTCAGCCGTATTGTCTGCTGGTGATGCAGGTTCAGATGCCTCCTCCTCTAATCGGGGGAGTAGCTTGCGTTTAGGGTAACTTTTGGAGGGGCGTTCGAGCTCATGCTCTTCGCCCGCGAGGACTTCGGTCCATCTGTCGGCTAGCAGATCTTGATCAGCTCTAAGCTGTTGCTGCTTTTCCTTGAGGCTGTTTGCCGTGGCCATAAGCCTGCATTTAAAACGCTCTTGTTCAACGGGATCCTCAGGCACGACGAATTCGTCATCGTCGAGGCTTGCCTCGTCTTCGGAGGGAGGCATATAATCCTCTACCTCTTCTTCTGCCGCTCTCTCATGAGGGCTGGCGTCTCCGTCCTCCTGCGGTGAATCTTGCTGGAGTGGGTTGTCTTCGGCGCTGTCCGGTGTGTTATTATCTCCGGTGCCGGAATCTTCATTCTTGCTGTGGCGGGATTTAGAGCGGCGCCGCTGACGCTGGCGCTTGGGCTGTTTCTTGGAGGGGTCATCCTCCGCTGTTGCTTCGCCATTCCCATCCTTTGGGATATCCACCATGTATATTTCATATGATGAGGTGGCTTTCCAGTGCCCGGTAGGTGCTGGTTCTTGGTCATCTCTAGCATCGTCGTCCATACCGTCGATGTCTTCGGAGTCGTAGTCTAGCATGTCGGTTAGATCGTCGATAGTGGCTACTAAGTGGGTGGTGGGTGGGCTTTGAATTTCTTCGTCATCCGCATCCCAACCGTCCTGACCGCAGTCCGGCCAGGGCTCTCCTGATAACGAGAGATACTTTAGCGAACTCAAGATGTCGCCGAAAGGTGAGTGTTGAAAGATGTCCGCTGCGGTGAACTCCATGACCGGCGCCCAATCGGATTCGATTGGAGGGGGCGCAGGAGGTTCAGAGTCCGGCAAGGAGTCCGGCACCTCGGAGTCACGAGCTTCATGAGGGACAAGGTCAGTGTTCGGCTCTATCTCCGTAGAGGTTGCAGCCCCCGAGGCGGTGTATAGCCATCCGTCCTCGATCTGCGCAGCCGGCTCCGAATTGAAGATCGGAGCGGGCTCAAGTGCGGCCTCCAGGGTACTGTCCGGCTGCAGAGCTAAATCGTGCTCGTCATGACAGTGTGGCGCGCTTGGCTGTGGCTTGAATCCATCGAAGATCAAGTCCCCGCGGATGTCAGCCGTGAAGTTCAAACTTCCAAATCTGACCTGACGGCCAGGGGCGTAGCTTTTGATCTGCTCCAGATGGCCAAGCGAATTGGCCCACAGTGCAAAGCCGCCGAATACGAAGATCTGTCCAGGGAGGAAGGTCTCACCCTGGACTGCATCGTTGATGATGATCGAAGAAGCCATCGGGCCTATCGGTGACGACACAGAGGAACTCTCAATGAAAGCACCAATGTCGGTGTCAAAACCGGCGGATCTCGGGTAGGGGGTCCCGAACTGTGCGTCTAGGCGGATGGTAACAGGAGACAAGGGACACGATGTTTTACCCAGGTTCGGGCCCTCTTGATGGAGGTAAAACCCTACGTCCTGCTTGATTAATATTGATGATGTGTGTTACAAGAGTAGATCTACCACGAGATCAAGGAGGCTAAACCCTAGAAGCTAGCCTATGGTATGATTGTTGTTCGTCCTACGGACTAAAGCCATCTGGTTTATATAGACACCGGAGAGGGCTAGGGTTACACAGAGTCGGTTACAATGGTAGGAGATCTACATATCCGTATCGTCAAGCTTGCCTTCACGCCAAGGAAAGTCCCATCCGGACACGGGACGAAGTCTTCAATCTTGTATCTTCATAGTCTTGGAGTCCCGCCGATGATGATAGTTCGGCTATCCAGACACCCCCTAGTCCAGGACTCCCTCACTCATAACTCAAATATTCTCCTCCATGATCAGATCGTAGAAACTTTTATTTTCTTGTTACGATGATTCTCCACTTCACTCTGAAACTCTCTGAACTTTTCAAATGTTTCAGACTTGTGTTTCATTAAGTAGATATACCCATATCTGCTTAAATCATCTGTGAAGGTCAAAAAATAACGATACCCGCCACGAGCATCAACACTCATTGGACCGCATACATCGGTATGTATTATTTCCAATAAGTCACTAGCTCGTTCCATTGTTCCCGAGAACGGAGTTTTAGTCATCTTGCCCATAAGGCACGGTTTGCAAGCATCAAATGATTCATAATCAAGTGATTCAAAAAGTCCATCTTTATGGTGTTTCTTCATGCGCTTTACACCGATATGACCCAAATGACAGTGCCACAAATATGTTGCACTATCATTATCAACTTTGCATCTTTTGGCATCAATATTATGAATATGTGTATCACTACGATCAAGATTAAATAAACCTTCAACATTGGGTGTATGACCATAGAAGGTTTTATTCATGTAAACAGAATAATAATTTATTCTCTGTCTTAGATGAATAATCATATCGCAATAAACATGATCTAATCATATTTATGCTCAACGCAAACACCAAATAACATTTATTTAGGTTCAACACTAATCTCGAAAGTATAGGGAGTGTGTGATGATGATCATATAAATCTTGGAACCACTTCCAACACACATTGTCACTTCACTCTCAACTAGTCTCGGTTTATTCTGTAACTCCTGTTTCATGTTACTAATCTTAGCAACCGAACAAGTATCAAATACCCATGGGCTACTATAAACACTACTAAGGTACACATCAATAACATGTATATCAAATATACCCTTGTTCACTTTGCCATCCTTCTTATCCGCCAAATATTTGGGGTAACTCCGCTTCCAGTGACCATTTCCTTTGCAGTAGAAGCACTTAGTTTCAGGCTTAGGTCCAGCTTTGGGCTCCTTCACAGGAGTGACAACTTGCTTGCCATTCTTCTTGAAGTTCCCTTTCTTTGCCCTTTACTTGAAACTAGTGGTCTTGTTAATCATCAACACTTGATGCTTTTCCCTGATTTCTACCTTCGTTGATTTCAGCATCACAAAGAGCTCGGGAATTTCTTTCTTCATCCCTTGCATAGTATAGTTCATCACGAAGTTCTAGTAACTTGGTGATGGTGACTAGAGAACTCTATCAATCACTATCTTATCTGGAAGATTAACTCCCACTTGATTCAAGTGATTGTAGTACCAAGACATTCTGACCACATGCTCACTAGTTGAGCAATTCTCCTCCATATTTTAGGCAAAGTACTTGTTAGAGGTCTCATACCTCTTGACACGGGCCTGAGTCTGAAATACCAATTTCAGCTCTTGGAACATCTCATATGCCCGTGACATTACAAAAACGTTTTTGAAGTCCCGGTTCTAACCCATAAAGCATGATGCACTAAACTATCAAGTAGTCATCATATTGAGCTAGCCAAACATTCATAACGTCTGCATCTGCTCCTGCAATAGGTCTGTCACCTAGCGGTGCATCATGGACATAATTCTTCTGTGCAGCAATGAGGATACACCTCAGATCACGGACCCAGTCCACATCATTACTACTATCATATTTCAACTTAGTTTTCTCTAGGAACATATAAAAACATAGGGAAGCTATAACGCGAGCTACAGATCTACAACATAATTTGCAAAATACTATCAAGACTAAGTTCATGATAAATTAAAGTTCAATTAATCATATTACTTAAGAACTCCCACTTAGATAGACATCCCTCTAGTCATCTAAATGATCACGTGATACAAATCAACTAAACCATGTTCGATCATCACGTGAGATGGAGTAGTTTAACCCAAGTATTCTGCGTGTGCAAAACTGGCTTGCACCCGTTGTATGTGAACGTAGAGCCTATCACAACCGATCATCACGTGGTGTCTCAGCACGAAGAACTGACGCAACGGTGCATACTTAGGGAGAACACTTATGTTGTAGGGTGGAAGCCCTAAGAGGGATCTTTTCACACTTGGAGGGGGAAAAGGAGATGAACACCAAGAACACAAAGGGGAAATCACTCCAACAATACCCAATTACACATCCACTAGAATAACACCACAAGACCCACAAGTCATAAACACAATCAAAGGAAAGATACAATGGCAAAGTTCTTCTCACTCCTAGGAGGTGAGGTCTTGAAGATAGTCTTGTCCTTATGGAGGTCTTGAAATCCACAAGGATTCTTCCCTAAGGGGTCTTGATCCACAAGAGGGAAGGTAGAAGGAGCATAGATCACAAATATCTCATCTAATACTTTGCTAACCCTAAAGATGGTCCTAGGTACGACTAATATAGCCTTGGGGGCGAAGCGGATGAAGAGGAGGCCAAAGAGGCGATCTCAGCCGGCCATCCTGGGAGGCCCGTGCGCATGGAGTAAGTTGGGCCCGTGTGCACGGGGGTTCCGTGGGCATGGTACACGCCCGTGCACACGGGGTGCCCCAGTGCCAACTCTATAGGTAGTCCGTGGGCACGGGGTTTCGGGTGCCCTTGCGCACGGGGTCACCTGGGCCTTCTAGTGTTGCTGCTGTTGCACTCCGTCTTGGTTCATGTGGCCTTGGGGTGGTCCTCCTTCTCCTTGGTGATGCTCCTGGGCTTCTTGGTGATGTTCCTCTTCATACCTAAGGAGGCATAGCATATTTTGGTGAGGTAGCAACCATGTTCCATTCGTATCCGTATGCAAGTCAAGTAGGAAGGAGTTCACCTTGGTTTCCAAAGCACATGCTCTAGCTCTTGTCATAGGTCCACGTGGGGTTTGATGTGTTGGTGTAGAGTCCATGGGGATGATGGAAGGATGCTCTGCATCATCTCCCCCCCCCCTTGGGAAAGATCCGACCTCGGATCGAAAGTTTTATCACCATGGTATGGTGAGAGGTCTTTGACGTTGAAGATGTCGCACATGTTGTACTTGTCTCTTGGGAGTTTAATCTTGTAAGCGTTGTTGTTGTAGCATGCTAGCACCTTCAAGGGTCCATCGGCTCGAGGTAGAAGTTTGGACTTGTGTTCGTTGGGGAAGCGGTCCTTGCAAAGGTGTAGCCACACGAGATCTCCAATGTCGTATATCATGGGTTGCTTGTTGATGTTGAGCTTGGTCGCGAGTCATTGTACTTGGCGCTCAATGGTGGTCCTTGTCTCTTCATGCATCTTCTTGAGGTAGCTCGTGTGTGCACTCGCGTCCATGTTGGTTCTCTCTTGTAGTGGAAGAGGTAAATTGTCCAATGGGGACAATGGGTTGAAGCCATAGACGTCCTCAAAGGGGGACTTGCCGGTAGTTGAATGTCTTGCACGGTTGTAGGCGTACTCGATGATGGGTAGGCACTCCTCCCACTCCTTGATGTTCCTCTTGATCAACACGCGAAGTAGAGTGGAGAGTTTACGGTTCGTCACATCCATTTGGCCGTCGGTTTGAGGATGGTATGCCGAAGAGAACAAGAGCTTGATTCTGAGCTTGGCGCATAGCGTCTTCCAAAAGTAACTCAAGAACTTGATGTCGCGGTCCGAGACGATTGTCTTTGGTACTCCATGGAGTCACAAGATTTCCCTACAAAAGAGATTGGCAATATGTGAAGCATCGTCTATCTTGTTGCATGGAATGAAATGTGCCATCTTAGAAAATCGATCCACAACAACAAACACGGAATCTTTTCCATTTTGAGTTCTAGGCAAGCCAAATACAAAATCCATGCTAATGTCTTCCCAAGGTTGATAAGGAATAGGAAGAGGCATGTAAAGACCATGGTATTGAGCTTTAGACTTAGCTTTGCGACATGTAGAGCATCGGTTGGTGAAGTGTGAGACGTCGGGGAACATCTTGGGCCAAAAGTAGTTCTTGGAGAGCGTGGCGAATGTCTTGTCGCGTCCAAAGTGTCCCATGAGTCCGCCTCCATGAGCCTATTGCAAAGGAGCAAACGAAGAGAAGACTCGGGAATGCAAAGTTTGTTAGCTCTCATAAGATAATCATCCTTGATGTAATATCGTTCCTAAGATGTATGCGTCAAACACTTGGCATAAGGAGTAGCAAAGGTAGGATCATTCGTATACAAGTCTTTTATGTGTTCAAAGCCAATAACATTCAACTCAAGTTTAGTGACAAGCGTGCATATGCGGGAAAGGGCATCTGCCACTACGTTTTCCTTACCCTTGATGTACTTGATCACATAGGAGAAAGACTCTATAAATACACTCCATTTGGCATGACGCTTGTTCAACTTGGTTTGGCCTTTTAAGTACTTAAGTGTTTCATGATCGGTATGTATGACAAACTTATGCGGTCTAAGATAATGTTCCCAAACATGTAACGCACGTACTAAAGCATACAATTCTTTGTCATATATGGGGTAGTTAAGTTGAGCACCGGAGAGTTTTTCACTAAAATATGCAATAGCTCGTTTTTCTTGCATCAAAACTCCGCCAATGCCATGACCGCTTGCATCGCAATGAACCTCAAAAGTTTTGTCAAAGTTTGGTAAAGCAAGAATTGAAGCATGAGTAAGCAAAGATTTGAGCTCATCAAAAGCAGTAGATTGCAAAGGTCCCCAAACAAAAGGAGCGTTTTTCTTACTCAAGGCATGCAAAGGTTCGACGATGGTGCTAAAGTCTTTCACAAAGCAACGATAGAAACCCGCAAGGCCTAGAAAGCTACGCACTTGTTGCAAATTGGTGGGTTGGGGCCAAGTCTTAATTGCTTCAATTTTAGATTCATCAACATGGACACCCTTTGAGGAGACAACAAAACCCAAGAAAACAAGTTTGTCAACACCAAACATGCACTTATTCATGTTGGCATAAAGACGTTCCTTGCAAAGAGTTTGCAAAACAGCTCTAACATGATTTAGATGCTCTTTCATGGATTTGCTAAAAACAAGTATGTCATCGAAGTAGACCACAACAAACACTCCAATATAAGGACGAAGGACAAAATGCATAAGACGCTTGAAAGTACCGGGAGCTTCCGATAAACCCATAGGCATAACCAACCACCCGTACAAGCCAAATTTTGTTTTGAAAGCGGTTTTCCATTCACCACCTTCTTGTATGCGGATTTGATAATAGCCACTTTTAAGATCAATTTTTGAGAAAATGGTGGCGCCGCTAAGTTCATCTAGCATATCATCTAGGCGAGGAATGGGATGCCTATAACGAACGGTGATAGCATTGACAGGCCTACAATCTGAGCACATGCAAAACATACCATCTTGCTTGGGTACAAGTATAACCAGAATGGCACAAGGGCTTAAGCTTTCACGTACATGTCCATTGTCAATGAGTCGTTGTACTTGCTGTTGGATCTCCTTAGTTTCTTCGAGGTTGACGCGGTAGGGAGCCTTGTTTGGAAGAGGTGCGCCGGGGATGAGGTCGATCCTATGTTCAATGCCATGTAGGGGAGGGAGACTGGGAGGTAGCTCATCTGGAAAGACATCCTCGAATTCCTGCAACAAGTTGGAAAACACTAGATGAAGAGGATTAGGATTGTTAGTTTTTGGCACCTCGTCTTTGCATATGAGGACAAAGTGGATGACACTCGATGGGTTCTCACACACTTCTCTCATCTCTCTTTTTGTGGCTAGGAGGACTAAGTTTTTCTATCTTGGCAAAGAGGCGCTCAATTTTGGCTTGTGGCTCTCACTTTCTGTTTTGTGGTGCACTCTCTCACTAGTATCTCCACGATGGGTGGAAGCTTGCTTGTCGGCGATCACTTGGCTTGGTGACATTGGCCGAAGCACATACTCCTTTCCTTTCATCTTGAAGCTATAGTGAGTGGTACGCCCGTTGTGGATGACGTCGCGGTCAAATTGCCATGGTCGACCAAGAAGAAGGTGGCAAACGGACATCAGGACGACATCACACTCCAAAGTGTCTTCATATGCTCCAATTTTGAAGGAAAATTTGACCGTATGCTCAACTTTTATAGTGCCGGAATCGCTTAGCCATTGGACCTTGTATGGGTGTGTGTGCTTCATCTTGACCAATTGGAGCTTGGAGCATAGTTCTTCACTTGCCAAGTTGTGACAACTACCTCCATCGATGATGACCTTGATGGACCTTCCATTGATGCCGGCCTTAGTGTGGAAGATGTGGCATCTTTGGTCTACGTCTTGTTGATGTTGAAGAGTCAAGACTTTGGAGACAACAAGAGCGGGGCTTGAATCCTCATCACAAAAGACTTGATCATCTTCATCTTCGTTCATGCGCTGGTGCATGGCCACTTGCTCAAGGGCTTCCATTTCCTCTTCACTCATGGAGTCATAGGTTCCATCGTCGTTGAGGATCATGGTGCGCTTGTTTGTACATTGAAAGGACTTGTGGCCTCGGCCGCTGCAAGTGAAACACTTGAAGGAGCTTGTCTTTACGGTCTCATCGGTTGGAGTAGATGATGAAGCGTGCGGCTTGAAGTTGCTTGTAGTAGGAGGAGGACGACTTGAGGTTGTCGAAGTTTTCTTGTAACTCGACTTGTTGTCGTTGCATGTAGATGGCTTGGTTGAGGTAGAAGTTGTTGGAGTCATTGAAGCTTGGTTGTTGGAGAAGTCGTAGCTCTTGGACGAGTACTTGGCGTACTTGAAGTCATCTTACACTTGACGTTCCGCTTTGGTAGCTTGGTGCACGAGCTCAATGAGGTTGGAGTAGGGTTGGAAGTCGGCAATCTTCTTGATGGGATGATTGAGGCCATTCAAGAAATGTGCCATAGTTTGCTCATCATCTTCCGTGACATTGGCTCTTGTCATGGCTATCTCCATTTCCTTGTAATATTCTTCAACACTCTTTGTTCCTTGCTGGAGTAGTTGGAGCTTCTTGAAGAGATCACGGTTGTAGTAGGTGGGCACAAAACGTGCTCGCATGACATCTTTCATTTGAGCCCAAGTGGTGATTGGTGGTTCACCTCTTGCTTCTCGGCGCTCAAGGACTTGTTCCCACCATATGAGCACATAGTCTTGGAACTCAAGTGATGCCATAGTGATCTTCTTCTCTTCCTCATAGTTGTGCAAACGAAAGATTTTGTCGACCTTCAATGCCCATGATAGGTACTCTTCGGGATCATTGCTTCCATTGAACTTGGGCATGGTGAACTTTAGCTTGCCATAGCGTCGCTCTACATTGTGTTGGGGTTGAGGGTGATGATGACACCCTTGACGTGGAGGATAATCAACCTCATGTTGCTCTTGGCGTGGAGGATGTCCATAGTCATCTTGCTCTTGTTGAACTTGAGGTTGTGGAGGAGCTTGTCGAGTTTGAGGAGGAGGGTGAGGAACTTGACGTTGCACTCTTGGTTGGTAGTTCCGCTCTTGAATTTCCTATTGAAGTTCTTCCTCTTGATTGCGCCTATCGCGGTTGCAGTTTGCAATGGCTCGACTTGATTCTTGAAGGGCACGCTGTGCCTCAAGAGCTTGTTCTTCACGTTGTTGTTGGTGAAGACGTTGAGCCTCGGCATCTTGTTTGTCTTGATATTGTCGCGCTCGCTCTTCCTCTTGATGACATTGACGGTGTCGTTCTTGAGCTTGTGCAAAATGATCTTGGTGTGGTTGATGACGAAGTACTTGCTCGTCGACTTGCTCTTGCGGATGATTGCCGTGTAGAGGATTGCGAGATGCATGACGGTCTTGACACGCGGCTCGTCGATGGGTGTTCAATGTCGATGTACTTGAGCCGGAGAAGGTGTCGTCGGAGTGTTGACTTGAGCGGCTCCGTCTTGAGTATGAAGAAGTGGAAGAATGACGGTTCACCAACAAGGCATGGATCTCGTCCATTCTTGCGTCGTTCTCTTGTTTGTGAGCGTCGAGCTTGTTGTCGAAGTAGTCTCTTGTATGTTGCTCGGAGAGCCGCAAGTCGGTGGCGAGATGGTCGATGTGATCGCTCATTGCTTGTTGCTCTTGATGTAAAGCTCGTTGTGCACCAAAGAGGTGTTGCTTGGTGACGTAGGAGGTCATGTGGTCGTCTTGCTCGATGAAGAGAGGGTTGGTAGAAGTACTTGGCCTATCCATCATGTGAAAGTGGTGGTGATTAGGGAAATGAGAGAACAAAACCAAAGTTACCTTTTCCGAAGATTGTGGACGTAACAAGTACGATCCCACGTGATGCTATAATTGGGGAATTGGTACCAGGTATTGTTGCTCACACCTACAAGTAAATGGCTTATGGAGGAGCTCGGTTAGGAAATGGCACAAATAATTCAAGCAAATGTTAGTCAAGATGTTGATAAAGTTGAGAAGATTCGCAAATGGCAAGTAAGACAAATAGATCAACCTCAAAAGATAACACACGGGACACACACACGGAAGATAAATGGGATATGCACAACCAAGGGGTGAGCTTGAGGATGTGGAACCACTGGGAAAGCTCTTGTTGTATGGATACTAGACATACGCTAGCTCGATTGCACTAATGGGCTAGATACGCTAGTGCACCAACCTAACAGAGAAACCGCTCATCTCACTATCCCAAGTATGCTTATGTATGTAATGACCAAGATGAAGTATGTATGCTATGAGGCTCGATGCTATTGCTAAGCTCTTTGCTTCTCTTCTCTTTTGCTTAAAAGCTTTTCCTTTTTTTTACTATGCCATGATGCTTGATATACAAGCCACAAAGTGAGGTAACAAGTAGTATATGCATGGGAGAGACGTAACACTAATGGTGCACTAAGGTGTGGCCCGGCAATACTCAACAAGCTAGTCTCGATGGGTAAGTTACACAAAAGGGCTTGAAGATATCAAGTTAATGGCAAGGGAGCACAAAGGCGTCATCGAGGTTACCATCCTTGCTTACAGTAGGAATGAAGATGATGTTGTTGTCCGAGTCGATGATTGGTGGCGATGATGATGACGTCAAATCGCGCCTAAGTAGCCGAAACACCTTAGGACACGAAAGAAACTGCGACCCAAACTCAGACAATCACGTGGAATAGTGCAGAAGAACACAAGAGGTGGTGGGGAAACAAAATGTAGCAAAGCAGAAAATGGCCGAAAGTCCCTGGATAGTCCGTGCACACGGGGTAAGTGAGGCCCGTGTGCACGGGGTCCCGTGTGCATGGGTTCCTCTGTGAGCGGACAAACTGCTCCCAAACCGTGGTAATTTCCAAGTTTTTGGCCAAATTCGAAGGATGGAAGAGTGGGGACGATGGTAGGGGGTAGATCCACTTGACAAACACGAAATTTGTGGATCAAAACAACCAAATCTCACAAGATCAAACAAATTGCAAGAAAAAGTTTGGGGCTATTTTTGGTGGGGACACTACAAAAAAATACACTTCCGTGATGATACGTGTTTGTCACAGTAGGTCGTGTTTTCTGTCATGCATGTACATCCATGACGATTTTATGACAGAATCAAGATAGTCATACCTATGCTGTCATAGAAGTGTTCCATGACATTACCAAAATTATCATCACGGAAGTGTCCACTTCCATGACGATAAATCGCGCGTCACAGAAGTGCTTTCGTCAAGGGTGACCGACACGTGGCATCCACCGTAACGGAACGCCGTTAAGCTATCGGGTCGGTTTTTGGATCCGATAACCCGTTAACAGCCCCGACCAATGGGGATTTTCCACGTGTAAAATCATCATTAGCTGGAGGAAACACGTGTCGGCTCATCGCTGGGACAGATGCCATCCACTCATTGGACAGAAGGCGCCTATGATACGTTGACACGTGGCACGGCCCAACAGAGGCCCATTCCCGTGAAAAGGTTGGCCAGTTTGACTTGGTCAAAAGGTGGCGGGCCGGCCCATGGAAAGCCTGTTAACGACATGTTCGCATATAGCCCATTTACAACCCGCTAACCCAAGGCCCGTTATGTCCTATTCGAATTAGGCCCAGTAGCGTCATCTGGGCCATCCAATATGATTCCAGCCCGTTTTCACTTCTCGCCCATGTATGGCCCATGATGTCTTTCGGCCCATATGAGGCCCTATGTAACTCTTGGCCTATTAACGGCCCATGGTGAAACTGGCCCGTAATGAACAGTGTATCACTTTACACCCATTAACGGCCCGTGGTGAAACTGGCTCGTAAAGAACAGTGTATCACTTTATACCCATTAATGCCCCGTTATTCCGTTGGGCCGTTTCTAGCCCATGTTATCTTTCGGCCTTCTCAGAGCCCATTTATTCTTGGGCTCATTTCCAGCATTCGTTTACTTACGGCCCGTTACTGTCATTTTCTGCTTATGGGCCAAATTGAGCCCGTGGTTACAGTCGGCCTGTTTGTTGTCCATTAATACGTTGGGCCATTTTCATAGCGTCATCAAATACGGCTTATTAACGATGGCCCTTTATTGTCGGCCCATGAACGGACGATTCCAACTCTAGCCCGTTTACGGCCAGAATGCGGTGACCAATCGATCATACGGCCCGTATAAGGCCCATTGATGATACGACCCATAGAAGGGCCATTGTTTCTATGGCCCGTAGAAGGCCCATTGTTTCTACGGCCCGTAGAAGGCCCACTGTTTTTACGACCCGTAGAAGGCCCACTGCTTATACGGCCTGTAGAAGGCCCGCTGTTTCTACGGCCCGTAGGAGGCCCAGTGTCACTATAGTAAATATTAGCCCATGGTTATTGTGGCCTAGTTTTAAAAAATAGGTTATTGCAGCCACTAGCAAACCGTAGAAAAAGAGCTACACTGACTACAAGCAAACAAATAAACAAGACAACAAGGAAATAAATAAGCAAGCAACTTACACTAGGCTATCACGGCTATTACACATATTACATCCACTGGGCATCAAAGTTTGCCACCAGTGCAAATATAGGGAACACAGCAGCATATAAACGCCGCAGCAAAACAAGTCCAGAACTGAAACCACTTCAGAAGAGCTCAAGAAACAATATCCTGGGTACCATAATGCTGGCAAGATGCTTAGCAAGCTTATTAACTTTCTCTTGTTTGGCACTTAAGTCCTCCAGCGCTTGCTGTTGCACCAGAAAGTATGCATCTGAATTCTGCAGGGACTTCCTCAGTCCTTCGGCTTCCTATCGCATAACATCTGATCGATGTATTTCAACTTGAAGTTGAGACTCAAGAAGCCGAACTGATTCAGGCAACGAGTTCGAAGAGCTGGTGCCAACAGTGGTAGCCAGTAACTTGAACACTACATCAAGACATGACTTTGGGGTTGTCTCAGTGTCTTCAATATAGTTTTTATCAGCTTTCTTGGACACCAACAGGGATGTCTCACTATCTTGAACCTTATCTGCATTACTTCCTTTACCATTGCATAACAGGGTACTCTTCTCCAATATTTTATCCGCGTTCTAAAAGAGAAACAAACAAACACATCTCAGGTTTACAATGTAGTATATGAAACTCATTTTGGTAAACCAGTTTAGTAGTAAGGTGGACAGGATAACAGCATGAAACAAACATATATCTATGTAGTATGGTCACTGTATGGTCTATATCATTCTAGTTTATGTTGTCAAATCAAGATAGATACAGTTCAAATCATATCTATTTAAGACAAAGCAGCATAGACAGAATATAAGTGTGGGAAACTACACAGCAATAACAACACTTGTAATGTGCATGGCATGAGAACATAATTGTTTATTCAATTGAAACTGAAATCAACATAGAGCAAGTTACAACAGCAAACAGCCAAACACTTTGAAGAAACAGGTTTAAAACATACCTGTTGCGCCATTGGAGTTTCAATCGCATCCTTCAAATTTGAAATTAGTTGGTATCAGTAAATACAGTGATGCAAGAGCAAAGTAGTATGAACCATAGCTACGGAACCTGACCTGAGAATAATTCTTCTTCTGCTTTAAGTGTTGACTTTGGGTTCGGAGTGGTGGTCCTCATGATTTGGGCACTGTAATTGCCTTACTAACTGCTCGTGTTTGGGTGCTCTGTGGTGGAGACAATGCTGTGTCAACAGGAACTGGGTGTCTATCTGCTGGGGTTGGGGTTAGAATGGGTGTAGCTGGTTCTCTGTCCAACTAGGTAGGGGTACAATCTCCATGAGTGTGGGTTATGTGTGGTGGGGCTGGTTCTTGGGCAAGTACAGCCGTGGTTCTATCTACATCGACAGGTAGCACGATCTTTTCTGAAGACCGTGTTTTTACTCCCACATATATTGCCATCACTCCCTCCAATTGAAATGGCTGATAAACAAGAAAAGTAATTGAATGTACAGACATTGTAAGATAGACAGGTGCAATGGATAGTAGGGAAGAAAACAGGGCATGGAATAATTCACATTTATGTTGTCTAAGCAAACAGAATAGCAGGACATAATTTCACATATATGATGGCTAATTAAACAGGATAGCATGCCACAATTTCACATGTATGATGGCTAACTAAACATGATAGAATGACATACTTGAAAATATGATGACTATGTAAACAGGATGACATGATATAACTATACGATGTGTCTATTAAAGTGGTTGGCATGCCATAAATCACAAACATGCCGTCGATGGAAACATGATGGCATGATATAATTCACGGAGAATGACATAATTTAAAATATGATGACTATGTAAACATGATGAGATGATATAACTATATTATGTCTTTAGAAAATGGGTTGGCATGCCATAATTCAGATACATGCTGTCTATGTAAACATCATGGCATGACATAATTCAAATATATAATTTATATACTAAGGAAGTGAGCAGAGGGCAATCGCATATATGATGTGTCAACTAAGGAGACGGCATTCAGTATTGTGTATATGATGTAAAAACTAAGCATTGCAATACAACATATGAATTATATGAGTAATATAACCCTGCCAAGTTTGAGCATACACCTCAGGGGGATAATAGGACTGGTCATCTGCCTTTGAATCCTCCTATGAAGAGCTATCTGTAACCAGCAAGATATCTGCTTTAGCAGGTAGCATTGTCTGCTCTGAAGACCTTGTTTTCACTCCAGATTTCTCCATCACCAATTCAAATGGCTGATGCACAGGAAGAGCAGTTGAATATACAAACATTGTCGACAAAAGCAATGAGAAATACAAAAAAAGGACGGCATGATATAATTCACATATATGACGCTTGCCTAAACAACATGGCATTGCATAATTCACATACATAATGCCTTGCAACAAGATAGCATTGCATAATTCACATATATAATGTCTTGCAACAAGATGGCATTGCATGATTCACATATATGGTAATTAGACACTAAATAGGTGGCATTCACACAAAGCATGTCTAAACTAAGCAAATGACATAGCAATGCAAGATACCATATGCACAATATGAGCAACATAACCCTGCCAAGTTAGGGCATGCACCTCGGGGGGGGAAATATAACTAGTCATCTGTCTCTGAATCCTCCTCTGAGGAGCTATCGGTAACCGGCAAGACATGCGCTTCGTCAGATAGCATTGTCTGCTCTGAAGACCTTGTTTCCACTCCAGATTTTTCCATGACCGTGCCGAATGGCTGATGCACAGGAAGAGTAATTGAATGTACTAAAATTGTTGAAAAATTTAACACATAATAAAAAAATGATGGCATGATATAATTCACATATAAGATGACTGGCTAACCAGGGTGGCATTGCAAAATTCACATATATGATGCCTGGCTAGACAAGATGGCATTGCATGATTCACATATACGATAAAGAAACTAAACATGTGGCATTGACACAAAGCATGTCTAAACTAAGCAGATGACATCTTTAATGTATACAGTAAGCAATGCAAGGCACCATATGCATGATATTACCAACATCAGCATGCCAAGTTAGAGCAAAGACCTCATGGGGTAAATAGGAGTGGTCTTCTCCTTCTGAATCCCCCTCGAAACAGTTATCTTCCTCTTGATTACGACCCGAAATGGGTGGAGGGAGGTTGCCTTTGCGCCCACCATGGAATGACGTCTGCATGAAATTTTATTGCCATGCAAGGCTCGTCTCTTTTGCTCTACATGATCAGTTCCATTGTGTACAATAACTGGCATGCATAGGAATAAAATATAGTGAGATTATGTAAGGAGTGCATGCACAAATCTAGAGTGATGGTAGCAAACTGTGGATAGACCCAAAACCAATGATAGCAGGTAGATAATAGCTTTAGTTAAAAAATACAGATAATGGTTCCTTTAATGTTTGTTTGCACCCAACATGAAACTCATAGTAGACACCGGAGATTAACCAGATAGTTGATAGATAGTATTGATTGCTGCCCCAATATGTACCCCACAACCATTTAAAAACTCAAGTTTCAACATTAGTTTGGACCTGACTTGGAGTCTAATAAGTGAACACGATGATAATGTAGCATGTCATCATATTAAGCGACGCATAACGTAAGCAGACACGGAAGAGTGCGACCTCTCTTGCGGACCCGTGTAGTCCTCAAGGTCATCTGCTCAGTTGATGATGGTAATGCAGTTGTCGTGGCTGCCGGCGGCGGGGAAGAAGATCTGAGGCAGCAAAAGACAGTCTGGAGAGCAGATCCCTGATATGGTGAACCCTTCCATCGTTGGAGCAGCTGAGCTGGGGTGGAACACAACGCCGCAGGAGCAGGACAAAGCACACAAGGTTTTCTTTGACACATATCTGTAACAGAAGTAATTGAGTAAGGGCTTGTTTGAATTTGAGGATTCTAACAATGCAGGGATAGGAAATAGACTGGAATAGGATAGGAATGCACGTGCAAAACAGAGAATTTAAAAACACAGGATTTCTGCCAATCTGGGTGTTTGATTCACAACAATTGGAAGATCATGGGATGCAAAAAAGCATGGTGAGATTAAGTCAAACCACAAGAAAATGTGCGGTTATAATGCTATTATGCTACTATATCTTAGTCTTGTGCTTGATGAATAGGAATATGAAAAGGAGGAGAAGTGGAAATTAGAATTCCTACAGTTTTTCTTTCAATGAGACACTAAAGGAACAAATCCTAGAGTTTTCCTTTGCTCCATTCCTTTGCACCAAATTCATGAAAAGTAGTACGATAGGAAACTTTCCAATTCCTATGTTTTCATTCACTTTTCCTTTCAAGCACTGGCGATTCTAGTAGGCAGGCTTGAGCAAGGAAAATCCTACACTAAAAAAATGTTTTTGTGCTACTTCTATTACTTTGGACCCAGGCCAGTGCCATACTAGCTCAACTCCCAGTGCCATCGACAAATGCACAACTCAAACGCGCAGAGATAAATAATGATGGCGTTCAAGAGAGTCCATCACGGATAGCTAAGTTGCCTGGTACCTCACTGCTTGTCATATAGTAGGATAAAATAATCGTATTTCCAGTTACTATGAGTGCTCAGTGGACAATATATATAACATGTAGAGTAAAAAAGAGATGCAACAAGTGTACAACCTCTTTGGCGAAGCCATGTCGATCTCAGCATGATTGGGTTGGCCGGTGAGGATGCTCTGGCTGACTTGGCTGTCGGAGGAGGGGAAGAAGATCTTAGGCGTTTGGTGATGGAGCCCGAGGTACTGCTCTGTTGTGATGGAGGGTTTCGTCGTTGGAGCAGCTCCGGTGAGTTGTATGACACCGAGGCTGAAGCAGGACAAGAGAGACAACAAACAACGTTAACCTGAGTGGAATTCTAATAGCATCTCCAATACATGACGTAATATACATAACCACAAAGTGCTAGATGTAAAATACATCAGCCACTCATCTCTGAACTTAACTGTCAAAACTGAACTTAACTGTCGAAACTGAATTTTGCCGTCGAAACTGAATTTTGCTGTCGAAACTGAACGCACTAGCAAGGTGAGGCTACACATCGGTCGACTGACTTTTTCATCTCTGGTTAGTCAATTTTGTAGCCGTTGGACACAAAATCAAGGCCCTACGGTTCATCTTTAACCTCCACCCCGTTGAGCCGCCAGCCACCACCGGCCAAACAACAGCCCCCCGCCGCCCGCGGCCAGCGGTGCGCCGCCCCGCCCGCCCCGAAAACACTCCCCACCGCCGGTCCGCCGCCGCCCCGGCCATCCCTTTAGGCCCCCCATGCCGAGCTTTTTCTCCGATGATCCCCACGCCACCGCCCCGCCAACGCCCCGCCACCACCGGCGACCACCGCCCCCCATCCTGAACCCTAAGATATATAGTGGGGTACCTCTCCAGT
>NC_057807.1:324424190-324449886 GCF_018294505.1 Triticum aestivum | reverse complement strand
AAAATCGACTGACCCAAAAGTCAATTCAGTCGACTGAAGTGTAGCTAAATCGGAGCAGCATCGCAAGCAAGAGCAAGAGCTCGAGCAAGAGCAATAGCAATAGCAAGAGCAGACCTAGCAGGGGACTGAGAGAAAGAGTAGAGTAGCAGCACAAGCGAGAGCTAAAGCAGCAGCAGCTCCTACTGATGTGGACGTCGTCGCCGAGGGAGCGACGCCGTGGAGGAAGTGGCCGGTGACGCCGCCGTGGATGGAGCCGTGCTGTGTCGGCTCGGGACCAAGCGCCGGCAGCACAGTGAGATCGAATCAAGAAGAAAAATGCGGCGATTAGTGTACAACCTCTTTGGTGGCGCCAATTAGGCCGCAACTTCATCCAAGGAAACGGTGATGATAATGTTCTTCCGGTGGTGCAGGTGAAGACGACGGTGTGGGAATGGAGGTGGCGTGAAAGACGAGGGGAACATCGGGGTAGCTCCTTGGAGGTGGAGGACGGGGTGGCTGAACCGACGGGACCACCAGATCGATGACGGATCCTCATCCGTTACGGTGGATGAGGGACGTTAAGGTGTTGTTGTGGACGACGTCGTCGGAGAAGAGGCTCCGGGTGGGTGACGGACGGAGCAGGGTGTGGGGTTTTGTTGCGGGTTTTCACGGCCTCGGTGTACGAATGGGTGAGCGGATGGGATGGCAGTGGGGAACCATGGCTTAGAGACGCGCTTGTCCGAAATGTGGGGTAAGTTATGAAAGTACCCCCACTGATTTGAGGCGGTTCTTTCGGTTCAGGGGTACTACGGGCATTTCGCGTGTCGGGATTTCACAGGAGGTGAGAGTTTTCGCGCATGTTTTAATTTTGGAATAGCAAGGCGCGGGTTGAGATGGAGGGAGTTGTCGGAGCACAACAAGACAAATATATATCTTAAATATTTCGGGCTAACAAGGCGCGGGTTGAAGAGGCGGGAGTTTCGCAGCACGATAGATAGAGACGGTAGCTTGAATTTTCGGCATAACAAGGCGCAGCTTGAAATTTCGGAAGAACAAGCTTAACGTGTACCAAAAAAGACAATTTACACCTCAACACGCACAACACACACACAAACACCATTTAGACTAGAGTAAGGTACACGTGCATTGCACACATGAGATTTGGCAACCAAATTATGAATAAATACCACATTATAGCATGCAAGCTTTGAGTCATATATGCATAATGTAGATGTTCGTTTAATTCTTATAGTTCATTTCATTTAAAATCATCTAGTTTTTATGAGAAAGCCAATCTATTTTAAGATTCATGGAATTGTGCATTGTAAGACATAAAGTAAAAACAAATAATGGCAAATCATGTAGATTCTGATACGGAAGATTCTAGAACAAATATGAAGTGCTTGTGTTTTGATGTTTGTGCATTATGCTTAAGTTCAACCATGGAGTCTTTTAGATTATACATGTGGCGAAATCTGGTGGAATCTAGATGATATCCAACGGCCAGTAGTGCTCAAATTTGCCATCTTTGGACCATCGGATTTGCCTCATCCAACGACCATCTTTCAAAGTTAAAGTTACCCCCACACAATATAAAAAATATATAAAATTATATATATATATATATATATATAGGGGTATAGATATAGATATGTGATGCAAAAGCCGCCCATCATCTCCAATTAGAATAGTGTGTCCATGCACGGATGCGACGTGGCCAAATGATGTCTGCCATCGGTATCTCAAATTCAAATCAGTCTGACCTTGTTCAATGTGTATACATTACAACATGCTCGTTTCCAAACCACACCGCGCAGATCTCCGTTATATTCATGCATGCATGGGTTTCAAACATCAGGATCTCCTATTCAAATATTTGAATTCAACTTTACATTGATTATGACCTCACCTATTCTTTTACACCCACACAGTAGTATTCTCTTTATAATTGTACCACTAACTTTCTCTCGTGCATGCATGCACACACACTACCAGTCGGCATTATCCATCACACGCATGCAATCTTTTTCTTCAGGTCGGTCTCCCATGAAGGCACCCACACACACACATCCCCCTCTCCATCATATCAGGCATTCTTTATCTCTCACGCGTGCATGCGCAACGATCGATGTTCCTCTATGTATGTGTGTATATAGCTAGGTCTTTCATAGTTTTCCACACAAATCGATCAATCGATATATCCAGTGAGGTCTCACCCTCTTTTCCACGTCCACATCGATCAATCTATACCTCTCTATATAGGATTAACATATATAGCTAATACACTCACATTAATTATATATCCAACGTCCCCCTCTCATCATCCATGCCTTCCGCTTCATCTCTCAGACGCGTGCATAATGGCGAAGACAGGGGGCAGTAAGGGCCCTGCCCCCCCTAACATCACTATATATCGAGGCTAATATGAATGTGATCATTAGACAATTGCTTCTAAAAATGGTTTAAGTTCATGAATTGACCCTCCTCGTAAAGGATTAGCAATGCTTGGCCCCCTAGCTCATTTATTTTTCATGGCTCCGCCACTGCGTGCAACAGCGCACGTGTTCGCCCCCTCTCTCTAAATATCGATCTCGCACTTGTGCATTCCTTCATAGTCTCCTTCCACTCGGCCCCTCGCACCATCTTCTAGCCCCCACCGGATTTTGCCACATGTACAATCTAGCAGACTCCATGGTTAAACTTAAGCATAATGCACAAACCTCAAAACAACAGTGGTTTTCTTTTGTTCTAGAATCTTCCGTATCATAACTGCCCAAACTTTTTTTCTAGTTGAATTTCCATTATTTGTTTTTACTTTATGCTTTACAACGTACAATTCCATGAATCATAAAATAGATTAAGGGCTTCTTTGATTCAAAGGATTCTCAAAGGAATTTTGGAGGATTATAATCATTAGGAATTTTTTCTATCTTGGTTGTTTGATTCGTAGGATTGTAAACCATAGGAATTTTTTTCCATATGAATCATTTGCACTAGATTTCATAGGAAACATCCCATCCACTCAATCCTCTTTGAAAGAATTCTGCATTTTTTCTATGCACAATCAAACACTCGTACAATCCTGTAGGATTCAAGACGACATTCCACTATAATCCCATGTTTTTCCTATTCCCGCGTTCTTAGCTTTTTTATAAAAACTAATTGATTTTGAATGAGGTGAACTATAAGAATTAAACGAAGGGCTACATCAGGCATACATGACTCAGAGCTTACATGCTATAGTGTGGTATTTATTCATAATTTGGTTGCAAAGTCTGATGCGTGCAATGCACGTGTACCTTACTAGTACTTTGAGTATGTGCAAAACACGTAAATTAGAATACCAATGGAAGCTACATAGTGTCTCTCTTATAGTTCATGAAGCCACGTGGCACATGTGGAGGCGTTGTCGCGACCTCCTTGCGTGGATTGATCATAGTGACGTGCTGCTGGTTCCAGAAGAATGTACTCGTCCTCCCTGAGCCATACTGGCGGTACATGCACGAAGCGAAGATGTGCACCCACGCCACGCACGCACTCATTCCCTCGCACGCACACGGGGTACACGGGCGGACGCAATTTTGTACCAAGATCCACCCCATGTGATAATTTGACGCGTGTAAAGTCGTTCGCTTCATTGATGGTCAATTAATAAAGCGCATGCAAATTGAGTGGACGTGAAGAAAGACATTATTACTCCACTGCGCGCATGCGAGTAGTTAAATCGTGGGTTGCTAGTAGTACTTCCATTGGTCTCCTTTGTATTTTGTGCCAATTTTTGACAGTAACATAATATTTACGCATTTGAGCAGTGTAGTACTTGAAATTTATGTTCCACTAAACTCATCGGGAGCCATTTCGAGCCTTGAAACCAAAACCATCAATTAATCTTTACCTTGTTCCCACCACATTCGAAAGCCTGCTCACACCTACTAGTACGTACCAAACCTGAACGTGTTCCCACTATGCAGGTATTAGTACTAGTGCTAGTACTTAGGTTATAAAAAGGGGAACTACCTAACCGAAAATTACTCTACCTTTCCTCCTAATAAGTGCTTCTTCTTCGTCCGTTGTTGCCATGGCCGGTGAGCAGAGCTCTAGGTCGAGAACTACTCGTAACAAGGGAGCGGCAACCAAGGCTGCGGAAAAAAAGAGAGGGCTCGCCGCCACGCAGAGACCTCGAAAGATCTCTCACGGGCAGGCGATGGCTCCCAGGAGCGCCCTAGCCGCGGAGGCAAACATGCCGAGCCGGCGGAGCTGGAGTCGTTATCCCTCAACGGCATGCCCGATCAGCTCAAGAAGCACCTCAATAAGCAGAAGGAGAGCATCTAAGGCTTGATGGAGTTGCTGAAGGAGAGCCTCGAGGACATGCCCGCTGAGCTCAATCAGCAGGGGGAGTTGACCGCCGGCTTGGTGATGCTGTTGAAGAAGAGCATTGCCTCGGAGAAGAAGGCGACCGGCGAAATCCTGCGACTTTAGGAGGACAAGGAGAAGCTCTACCACGAGATCGACCTGTTGAAGGAGAAGAACGCCGGCTGGAAGAAGCTTCATGAGAATAGTAGTTCCTCAATGAAGATGTTGTAGGCCCTCGTCATGGAACAGAAGGAGGAGTTGGCAAAGCTCCGCATCGAGCACCCGACTGCTGTCAAGGTATGTAATGCGGCCGTGGAACAGATGATGAAGGCTCTCGTCGAGAAATCCCGCGACATGGACAAAATGAAGAAGATGGCGGAGGAGACGCGCAAGGAAATGGAGGCCGTGGAGGGGATGAAGAAGCAGTTACAACTCCGCGGCGAATTAGATCATTTGGGGTGATAATCTTCCTTCTTCTTTTGCTCCTATGTTTCATCTTTTGCTTCGGGTGTTTCGCCGCACGTGTCACGTTCTCTGCGAGGTATGAATAGAACAATGTTTGTTTTTGAGGGAATGAATAGAACAATGCTAACAAGAGATGACTAGCAAATTAGATCATTTTTATCGCCATATGGCACTGGGCTGCCGTGTTTCGTGCTCCTCCGTCGCAGTACTACTCCAGTGGAAAACTTGAGTATACCGCATGGTTCTTTGCTCCTCCTCGATTAGGTCGTCGACGCATTTATACGAGCAGTCAAATCACAAGGCCCCGTCTTCTAGTAGTAATGAGCCGTCAAATCACAAAGTCCCTCGCCTCTCGTGAAACCGACCAAGCTAGACTGCCCCGCCCTCTAGCCTTTTAAAAAATGTATACTTTTGTACAGCAGTAGTATCGATGGATTGCGCCATGGAGCAAAACTTGAAATTAAAAAAAACGTGGTACATATAGAGAGCGCTCATCACCAAATTATGCATATAGTACTATTAAAAAGGCTAGTCACAATAATGGTGTCCAGCACAACCCACCCCTCAAATAAAACTAAGCACCCTGGAATTCTTTGACAAAACTAAGCACCCTGAAATTCTTTGACAACTAAATTGCTGGCTATATGATGTTGGCCATATATATTGTACGTATATAATGTGAAGAAACGAGTGGTAGTACTATACCAACTAAAAGATGAAATGTAAGAAATACTAGTATGTACGTACTGAAGAGTTAAAGTAACAAGAAGAAACATAACATAGTTCTGCTGGGGGCTCAGCCCAACACACCCCTCAAATTAAATTAAGCACACCTGAAATTAAACTTTGCAACTATTCCGTTTGACACTGCATTAGAACCACCATGAGCAACGACATTGCCACCTTACTCGGAGTCCTCGTCCACGTCCTCGACTTCGTCCTTGTCCCTCTTCCTCTTGGCCGATACTTCTTTGCTTGAACCGCACACTTGGCTGTTGCTCTTCATCCAACCCTTGTAGATATTGAAGCAAAGGTAGCCATCCATTGCAGCATATTGGATGTGGTCTATATTTATTACATTCCACTGCCATGCATGATGATGAAACGTGTATGGAGGTTTCTCCAGTTTACCGTACGAAGAATGAACCATGGCTCCTACCAGGGTTAGCATTGAAGGCTGACGAGAGGACACCAGCCGATTCTTCTGGAGGTCGAAGGTGTTGCCTACAACGAGGCCTATCCGACGCAGGACTTCTTTGTCGTTACCAAAGTCTACAGTAACGAATTTGACTAGGTTTCTCTCGAGGAAGTCCTTAAAATCCTGGCACTCAACGTCGGCATGGCATATGTGGTAGACCAAGCATAAGTCATGCACGCAAACCTGGATCACGGCGGGCTTCTTCCTCTCTTCATCCTTTAGATCCTTCTCTCGTCCCAGGACTGTGGTGTACTCAACATCTAGCCCAGCGACCCACTCATCATCTGAGTCTTCGAACATGCATCTGAAGCAAGAAAGGCATCCTTTCACCGTCGCGGAAGAACGGGTGTAGATGACGTCGAACTCATCGCCGGTGATGGTTCTAACCTTGTACTCACCGCCGATCGTGGAGATTTGGGACGCCATGGATTTGTGAGGAGGGTTAGGATTAGTGGAACTGCCGTAATGCGAATGGACGGGACGACTAGGAGCGAACCGCCGTAGTATTAAAGGACGTGCGGGGACGAGTAGGAGCAAACTGCCAGCGTGTGAATGGCAGGGTAGTGGCTTTCCATTCTCCCATGATACGGGCTTCCGAGAGCCCTTGGATCTGAGATCGAACGGTTGCATGGCGTGATTCTAGACCTATGGGTGAATATCCTATCCTAGAGGGTTATTCTGCAAATTTTCAGCAACTTAGCATGCAACCCTTTGATCTCAGATCTAAGGGCTGCCAGCAGCCCGTATCATGGTCGCGCCTACCACGACCGCCGCGTCGCTCGCGCGGTCGCGCCCTTGGAGATTTAACACGGTGCGTTAGGCTATCTGATGTTGGCATGTCATACATAGTCATCACTTAGTCACTCATACTATAACAAGGTTGGCTATAAGTGTATTTTTTTTACTTCTCTCTATCTCTTTCTTCGTACTCCCTCCGTCCCATAATATAAGAACATTTTTGACACTAGTGTAGTGCCAAAAATGTTCTTATATTATGGGACACAGAGAGTACTAGTATTTATTGCATTTGCCAAGTAGTGACCTCTTCCAATGAAATGGTGTTGCTAAGTTTGCTTCATTTAATTAGCTATAGACTCAAAATTGTCTTTTCACCTAGGTACACACGCTTAGCACCATTTCTTCCTTGGGTCACCAAACTAGTCTCTCTCTTCTTGATTAACTTGCCACATCAGACTTTATGCCTATGTGGCAAGCTTAGCACCTGTAGGAGCAAGTAAAAGTAAGTACAATAGTGCGCTTTACATGGCATTTTTGCATATGTGGAGGAAAGAGAGGCAGGGAAAAAGTGGAGAAGTGGGCTCTCATGCAAGAGCCAGCCTCTACTACATGGTGAAGCATTGGGAGAGGCACCTATATGGAGGTGGTCAGGAATCAGGAGACTCACGCCGGTCGTAGCGCCGTAGTTAAAATGATAATGGCAAGTCAAATCACGGGGCCCCACCTGTCCAGCAGTAACTCGCCGTCAAATCACACAACCCTACGTTTGCAGCAGCCTACTCCCTTGTCTTCTCGCATCTCTGTCGAACCGACTAGGCGGAACTGCCCCGCCGCCTACCGCGCAGGAAAAGCCCCGCCCTCGACTTTTAAATAGTATACAATATACTAATTTTGTATCCATGGATTGCACTCGCGCCATGGAGCAAAGCGTCTAGAAAATGGCGGTACACATGTACGGAGTATACAACATGCCCGTCGCGTTCGCATCGCACCCCAGACGGTCGTTTGGTCTAGCACGCTGCTCTTCGAATGGAACGCGCGTCATATTGCATTTGCACACACATGTGGGACGACAATTGAGAACCGACCATAGGCACACTCCCCGGCCCCGCAAGTCGAGTGACTTAATAGAAGAGGGAGATGAGCGATAGTACTAGAGAAGTGTTGTACTACGTTGGTGCCTGGACGACCCCTACAAGACACGGAAGATTAGTTCGTCCATGCATGTGACCAGACTCCAGCAGACACGCCTAGATTCGCTATCGTCTACATATCGTGCAGGCTATGTTGTACATGGCTGTAGTTGTGGTGAGAAATCTAAAAAAAGGTTTCTTGTCATCTCGCAAAATTAGGTGTCATGTGCTTCGGATCACTGCAAGGGTTAAACAGCGACAACTGAGTTGGGCTAGTCATTGGGGGCACATGCACAGACAATGACTACTCAGCTGCCATCTAGGTCAAGCCGGCTTTGTTAATTAGGACATCTATCGATGTACCCCTTTTCTACGAGTTTATATTTAATTTGAGCTTTGTTCGTCGTCTAGTTTGTCCGTCGGGATTCATGTTGTCTCCTTTGGGCAGTGAGGTTATGATTTCTTGTCATGTGGCATTTTTTCGTGTTATATGTTATAATCTGGCGCTTCAGATCAAAATGACGGCAACTGCGCCTCTAGGCCACGTGCATGAAGACTTCTCGACAGTCATTGACGATGTCAAGCCGGCTCCGGTAGACAAAAGAAAACTAGTACTACTCCACTATATAGGTAGGAGCCTCCGCGCTTTCTTGCTAGTGTTGCTCTCTTCACACTGTCTCGGCCTCTCCAGATCTAAACACGACAGCGGTGGCCACACACACACTCTCTCTCTACTCACCGCTGGTCACAGATCCAGCCGGATCCTCTCCGCCGGGAAGGTGAGAAGGTGCAACGTTCACGCGGTCGTCCTCGGCGATGGCTCTTACCCATGCTGGGCGCGTCTCGATCAGCCTGCCTTGCCGTTCTCTCCCAAGCACCGCTGGCGAGGGAGGGCCTCCGACCCCTTCTTCCTCGCTACCGTAGTGTGGGCAGACCCGACCTCCCGCCGCCCACCTAGTGACATCCCAGCGACCATCAGGTATAACTTCCTTCGAAACCGGCCTTTCTCTACTTCCCGAGCTCCTGACGTCGCTGCATTTGTATCTTTTACTATTTCTCAGGCCCCCTCGTAGATAGGATCAATCGGCTGTTCGAAAACGACCTAATTTGTTTAGTTTAAGAGGTAAAACTAGTTCATGCACTCGAATCTAGTACTACTTGGTTCAAACAAGGAAGAAAGGGGGTGGGGGTGGGGGAGGATTTGTTACCTGAATCTAGGACTTGGTCGAAAGAGGAAATAATGGGGGCAAAAAGTAGCAGAGATTGGCTATCCAACCGGTCTCTAGGTCTAATAGGGAAATAAAGGGAAATGGAGTACAAACTCAATATAAACCCGATCTATTGGTTGAAAAAGGAAAGAAAGTGGGGACTGGGGGACAAGTCAACAGAGTAAGTCCAACACTAGATTTGCTAGCCTCACACAGTATAAGGTGGCCATACCGAACAAAAATGGGACCAACCCAGATATCCTGTTCTGATGTTTGTTGCCCCGAGCCACTCTTATGTAATGCCACTGGTAAAATGTAGCAGTTGCACTGTTAAAAGTAAGGACACGTTAAACCAATGTTGTTTTCAATGTAATGCCTCCAGTAATATGAATCAATGGCACTTCTTTACATGTCCTGCTAAAATTTCCCATTAAGATAAGTTGGTTCTTTTCGTTAGAAATGCAACTGTCCTGGTCCGCCTACTCTCTCGTGCCCAAAGTAATGTTGTATTTAACGATTGTCATAGTTAATCCTAATGCCCACACTAATATCTAGCAATGCCACTGCTTTAGAAATTGCTACTGTCCTTGTAGGATTTCCATTCAGATAAGGAACATGCTTCTTTTCATTTGATGCATGTTTCATCACTTGTTAGTCACCCTCCTTTCCACCTTTTTTGTGCAAACAGAGATATACATTTCACGCTCGATCTTAGTTGAACTGCACAAATGATATCCAAATTATAGTTGAGCATTCCAGGAGCTTCACAACCAACCTTGATGTTGCTCAATTTTATTGCAACTAATGAAGAAGAAGCTCTGTGGGTTTCGTTTTCTGATGGAAATGGAACCGGGGCTGGAGCCCTTTTCTTAAAAAAAATTGAAGAAGAAACTGCTAGCTCATGGGACATTGCTTCATTTTAGGTGAACTACACCAAAAGGTCCCATGAATTGAATCATCCATGTTGGTGACTGAAAGAGCCAGCTTCAGCATCCCAGTCTAAGCACCCCCGGCCTCCATCCTTGCGACGCACGGTACACCTCGTTTGCCACCTGCTCGACCCTAGTGTCACTGATAAAATGAAGTAATAATACAGTTAAAATAGAGCAAGTGTCATCTCTATCATTTCTTCCAATGTAGATAAAGAAAGTGCTTCTCTTTGTTAATGTATGTTTCATCAACTAGTCCCATTGTTAATGTTTAAGCGTTTCTGCAAACTGGGGTGCTTAATTTTAGTTGATATGTACAAAAATAGAGATTTGAATGTCTCAAGGCGCCTCCTTGTACTACTGCTGTACACTGATGTTCATCACTGGCAGAAGGTGTATCTGGGAGACTTGGGACGATGTCCAGTATGAGGCGTACCGTATGAGGCGTCGCAGGGCCCATCTCGCCCTCGCAGCATGGCATACTATGATACTATCGCAATATTTTCTTCTATTTATTTTGTGTGTTTCATCAACTAGTGCCACTATAATGTAATCACGCTTTTTCATTATCTGTGCAAACAGGGTTATTCAGCTGCATTTTGGTGGAACTGCACAAATGTACGTATGGAACTGGCATATATGCAGAGTGCGAGGTGTGCCAAGTAAAAATTACCGACACCAACCATGATTCATGCATGCATTGGCATCCACCACCACCAGTGGGATGTGTGGCGCTCTCTATGGACGGATCTTTCTCGGCAGCAAATCCTCTAACCAAATACTAGTAGCTTATATTGGCAGTTTTCTAGGGAGTACTCTTTTCTGAAAGAAGCACCAATCTATTTTTCTTTATTTGTAAACTGTGTCACAACTTTGACCCAAAGGTCCAGAGCTATTTTAGGGTGATTGGCATAGTACTCGGAGACTGATTGTAAGCATGATTTTCATTAGCTGTCACACTGATTGTAAGCATGAGCAGGTGGGAGATTAGGTTAGTGCGAAGCTTACCTTAAACCATACCGCCGCCGTTGAAACGAGGCGAGCATCAAGGGAACCGTGGAGAATGGCGGGGAAGCGATGTCACGCCATCCGGCCTCCTCTTGCGGTGGGAGAACGAATACTCCTGTGGCTCCGGCTGGCTCTACACCCTCACGAATGGCGGACCATAATCGATCGATTCGTTATCCTCTGGGTGCTCGACCTTCGACCTGTACGCCCACCACCTCCGACTGACTGTCGCCTCAGGCGAATATGTCTGCTCCATCGCCCAGAGGAGATACTCGATGAACTCGGAGGACTATGGCGTGACTGCCGCCGAGGAGTACATGTACATCGCCGCCGTCTCTCTCTTTCGCATACATTGCCACATGGCCCGCATTGTCCTTGAAATCTCCCACTCATTGTCAAACCAACTAAGGATCTCCTTCAACCTGGCTAACTTTGTCTGGTCGCCGCCGGCGATCTGCCTGATTCGTTGCTGCATCCTCTCCATAGATGTCCTTCTGAGTGGTCCGGTGCTAGCTTTGGAAGATGGGAGGAGAGACGATGGTCTTGCAATAGAGAAGAGGGAGAGGCGAGACGGTGGTTTTGGAATAGAGATGATGGAGAGGAGAGGAGGTGGTTTTGCAATGGAGAAGATCAGAAGAGGGAGAGGCGAGACGGTGGTTTTGGAATGGAGATGACGGAGAGGAGAGGGGGTGATTTTGCAATGGAGAAGATCAGAAGAGGGAGAGCCAAGACGGTGGTTTTGGAATGGAGATGATGGAGAGGAGAGGAGGTGGTTTTGCAATGGAGAATATCATAAGAGGGAGAGGCGAGATGGTGGTTTTGGAATGGAGATCATGGAGAGGAGAGGATGTGGTTTTGCAATGGAGAAGAGGGAGAGGAGCGTGCGACAGCGATTTAGGATTGGACGAGAAGGCTGGCGCGCTGTGACTGGATCAAAATCAAAATCAATTTACCCTTCAATTAAGAAAGTGACCCCACATTAATTAGTCTCCCTTTTATTCTGGGTCATAATTGACCATGATTTTCGCACATAAAATATATGTTATACATTGCAAAAATAATATAATTTGAAAGTACATTCAGATACGAACCAAACGATACAATTTTTGGTGACATGCATTCACATTTTGCTTGTCAAATACAGTACATGGTCAAACTTTGACCCAAAATACGCAAAACAACAAAAAAATACTTCCAACCAGCGCCGCTCTTCCGCTCTTCTCCTCTTAAACCACCGCCGCTCCTCTCCTGTTCCAATCTAAATCTAGCGCCGCTCCTCTCCTCTTCCATTTCAAAACCACCACCCCTCCTCTCCTGTTCCAGTCCAAAACCAACGTCGCTCCTCTCCCATTCTAATCCAAAACCAACGCTTCTCCTCTCCTCTTCCATTAAAAAACCACCACCGGCGAGTGAAGGTGCTGTGGAGAAGTAGATCGATGGAGGAGTACAACCGATACGTGAGGACCGCAGACGGTGACCCTGTGAAGCTAGCTAGGATGTTGGAGATACAGTCTTGGTTTGACAACAAGGACCAACTAGCGGCGACGGCGACATCCATGGCCAAATATCTGCAACAGAGAGAAAAGGCGGCGATACTCCCGGAGGGAGTCACGCCAGAGTACATAGAGCTGCTCCTCTGGGCTATGGAGCAAACAGATTCACCGAATCCGATCGTGAGGGAGCGATGGTGGGAGTATCGATCCCAGATGGAGCATCCACCAGAGATTGAAGGATCGAGCATCTATAGGGTGCCGTTTGTGAGGGTGTCCTGCCAGAGCGAGCCGGTGGAGTCTTCGTCGATCGAACCAAACTGCAAGAGGAGAAAAGCAGTTGGCCCAACGACGCTTCCCCGCCACCGTCTCCCTCGTCGTTCACATCATCTCACGGGGCGGCTGTCTGCCGCCGAGGAATAGGAGGGGGCTGCCCCCCAGCCCAATAGTCGGGCAGGTTGTGAATTGTCAGGAGGAGCTTAGGGTTGTCAGTATTTGCAGGTTGTGAATTGTGTTTTGTGTTGTGTATTTTGAGAGTACTTTCAGATATGAATGTCTTTTGAATTTCAGATTTGCAGTTGAGCATATGAAGTATTTTATGAATTCTAGAGATCTATTTTTAGCACTTAAAAAAATGTAGTTTCATAGGAGTATAAAAGTGCAGACAATGTGATTCTTAGAGAAGAAACTGCAAGTTTCAGTTTTAGATAAGAAACTGCAAGTTCAGTTTCAGATAAGAAACTGCAACTTTGAGTTTCAGATAAGAAACTGCAACTTTCAGAGGCAGAGCATTTATATTAACACGGCCTTTTCAAATAGGGTTAACATCATGTTGGAAGTTTTATTCATGGTCAAAAATGGAACTACCAGCCAGTTAACATCATGCTGATCAACATTCATGCATAGCTCATGTTCATATGATGCACAATCAAAATGCCCACACAATGTCGAGTGTGCGAAACACAGAGAAAATGAGGGACGGAGTTTTGGAAAGTGTTGGACGTAGTTTTGGGCTGCCCCGTCTAGGCTTTCATTTTTAACATGCGCAACCCACGACCTCGGATGGGAGGTCCATAGGCCTGTTTGTATTTTCTTAGGGCCGTCATGTATCGACTGGCCTATGGACCTCCCATCCGAGGTTTTATTTTTGGCAGCCCAATTTATGTATTTTTTAAAGAAAACGCAGAGGTCTGTTCTATTTTTCTATATAAGAATAGGAATGCTAGGTCCAACTTATGTTTCCCTTCTAACTATATTATATATATTTAAATTATTTTATATGTTATTATATATTATTTTTATTGTCATCATATATTTAAGAGATACTTACATATGTAAGAAAACAATATCCCACATCTTATTAACTTATAAAAATAATTTCTTAACAAATAAAATCCTGGATTGTTTTGGCATGAAAATTCTAGTGATTGTGTACAAAAGCTTGGTAAGATTTAAGGACGAATGTAATAATATCACTTATTATTTAAATATATTTATAAGAAAATGCTCAGCCCCTTTTTTATTTTTTGATAACATTGCTGACCCAACCAAACATTATAATTAGAATCAGCCCAGCAAAATCATGTATTTCGAGAAAGTGCAAATGGCCTGTAATTTTTTAGGAAATAAAATAAATGGGCCACATGGACGCTATATTATTTGTTCACCCAGCCCAGCTAATGGCTGTAATTCAAAAAAAGAGATCAAATTGACTGTAAATTCTACCGTGCAAAAAAAAGACTATAAATTCTGAAAAAATAGGTTGAATACGTGCCACATTTTTGGAGGCTGAAATGTGGGCCAATAGGTCGAAGCCAACGCAAGTCGTTGTCAATTTAGTCAACAAATGATTCTGACATGTTAGCCGTTGGATTTACATCCAACGACCGGCATCCATCTTCAATCTCTCGTCTTCTTCCTCCAGCGTCGCCGGGACCACCTCCCGCCTTCTGCTGCTAGCAGCTCTGCTTAGCACGCTTCGCTATGAAGCGCTACTCCACCGTTGGCCGGGCCATCCCTCCACCCCTCCACACCTCCTGTTCTTCTCCACCGACTGCCGAACCAGACCGCACTAGAACCAGTTAACCCTCTTACACCTCTCCGTCTGCGACTCTACTCCCGCGTCTTCTCATCTCTGGCTCGTTGCTGTCCGGGGCCTCACCATCGTCCACCACCTTGGATGCGCTCGGCGCGGCGTGGTCAACGTGGTCAACGAACGACACCATCGGAAGTAGACTATGCATGGAGAGGCTAAGAGCTGGGTCCATGGCCGCATACAAGGAAATGCCTCCTTATTACACGCAAAATAATGATTCCTCCACCTAACATCTGGGACCCACCAGAAGGGCCTCAGTATTTCGTGAAAAAAACGTGCCCCCCGCTGACATGTCGGACCCACCATCTATCTTTGCACGCAAGGAAGTGCCTCCTTATTACACACAAAAAAATGAATACTTCCCCTGCCAGCTGGAACCCATCATAGTGGGAGGCTGACTTGTGGGCCTACCAAGTTGACAGGGACGGAGGGCTTTGTCAACTTAGTCAATATGAACGATTCCAGTTCCTGTTACCGTTCGATGTTCATCCAACGGCCGTAGTGCTTCTTCAACCTCTGGTCTTCTTGCTCCAGTTGCCCAAACCAGCACCGGTCGTGCCGCGTGCTCCTACCTCCCGTGGCCGGCTGTGATGTCGTGGAGGCCTCACCACCCCCTACTACTCCCACCGCTGGCTAGGCCATCCCTCTACTCACCCACACCCCCTGTTATTCTGCGGCGATAGCAGCCTCACACCACAGCCGAACCAGTGAACCCTCGTACTCCTCTTCGCGTGGGCATCCACTGCTGCGTCTTCCCCGGCTCCGAGTTGTCCCCTTCCTAGGCCTCACCATCGTCCACCGCCGTCGTGCTTGAGGGAGTCCTGGATTAGGGGGTATCCGGATAGCCGGACTATATACTTTGGCCGGACTGTTGGACCATGAAGATACAAGACTCAAGACTTTGTCCCGTGTCCGGATGGGACTCTCCTTTGCGTGGAAGACAAGCTTGGCGATTCGGATATTATATTTCCTTCCTTGTAACCGACTCCATGTAAACCCTAGCTCTCTCCGGTGCCTATATAAACCGGAGAGTTTAGTCCATATGAGGACGATCACAACATTCATAATCATCATAGGCTAGCTTCTAGGGTTTAGCCTCTACGATCTCGTGGTAGATCAACTCTTGTAACACTCATATCATCAATATCAATCAAGCAGGAAGTAGGGTTTTACCTAGATCGAGAGGGCCCGAACTTGGGTAAACATTGTGTCCCTTACCTCCTGTTACCATTAGCCTTAGACGCACAGATCGGGACCCCCTACCTGAGATCCGCCGGTTTTGGCACCGACAGTGCTCTCGGCACGGCATGGTCAACGTGGTCAAGGAACAACTTCCATCAGACATAGACTGTACGTGGAGAGGCTGACAGCTGGATCCACGATCGTAGCAAGGAAGTGCCTCCTTATTACACGCAAAATAATGATTCCTCCACCTGACAGCAGGGACCCACCGGACGGGCCACCGTATTTCGCGAAAAAAACATTCCCCCCTGACTGCTGGGACCCACCAGCTACATCTTCACACGCAAGGAAGTGCGTCCGAGCAAAAAAATAACGATTCGCCCCCTGACTGCTGGGACCCACCAGCTACATCTTCGCATGCAAGGAAGTGCGTCCAGGCAAAAAAACGATTCGCCCCCCTAACTGCTGGGACCCACCAGCTACATCTTCGCACGCAGGGAAGTGTGTCCGGGCAAAAAAAAATGATTCGCCCCCTGACTGATGGGACCCACCAGCTACATCTTCGCAGGCAAGGAAGTGCCTGACAGTCGGGACCCACCTGGTCGAAGCGTACATAGCGTTGTCATTCTGGTCGCGAACGTGTACATACATACTGGTCGATGTAGAGCCGCACACGTGTCGTAGTAGAGGCGCGCACGTGTCGTAGTAGAGGCATGCATGTAGCATGTACACGTACGTACAACGACCAGGGTGCAATAAAGAAAATACGGCCACGTACGTACATACGGGCAGGGTCTCGAACGCCTACTCGTGCATACGTACGGCCAGGGCTCGTGAACATGGCTAGGTCGGAACGGAGAAACAGCATCGTCGTCATGTTCATGGGGAGGCAACGAAATGCGTCGTGTTCATGGGGAGGCAACAAAATGAGTCGTGTTCATGTGGAGGCAACGAAATGCGTCGTGTTCACGGGGAGGCAACGGAATGCGTCGTGTTCATCGGGAGGCAACGGAACGCGTGGGAGCCAACCGGCTGGGTCGGAACGGAATGCGTGGTCGTGTTCATCGGGAGGGCTTGGATGGAATAGGCAATGGAAACGAGGCCTGGCGTACCGCGGAACGGAGGAAACGGACCTCCTACGTTTGGAACAGGGTCCTGTTGATCGGGGGGGGGGTGTGGTGTACCGCAAAATGGAGGAAACGGACCTCTTACGGTCGAAACGGGGGTCCTCTTGATCGGGAGGGGCGTGGCGTACCACAAAACGGAGGAAACAGACCTCCTACGGTCGAAACGGGGGTCCTGTTGATAGGGAGGGGTGTGGCGTACCGCAAAATAGACGAAACGGACTTGTGTTGGAGTGCCACGGTCGAAACCTGTTCATCGGGAGGTGTGTGGCGTACCGCAAAACGGGACTCCACGGGATACTGTTCATCTCCACCATCGACCTCCTCCAGCCTCCACGGGCTCCTGTTCATCCAGCCTCCACCACGCGCTACTCCACCGGCTACTGTTCAACCAACCCTCCACGGGCACCCCTCCACCGTCAACTGTTCATCCAGCCCTCCACACCACGTGGTCCTGTTCAACCACCCCTCGCAGGCACCCCTCCACCATCCACTGTTCATCCAACCCTCCACAGCATGGGGTCCTATTCATCCAGAGGCAACGCCACCGCTCACTGTTCATCCAATCGATCGACTTCAGTTAGCAGCAGTAGCGAAGGAATCGCTCGATCGGGTTCAGTTAACAGCCATCGATCGATCGCTCGGGTTCAGTAACGCGTAACCTGCAGTGCAATCGCTCGGGTTCAGTTAGAGCCCAATGCCTCGCTCGGGTTCAGTTAGAGCCAACGCCTCGCACACACGCGCGTACATGTATGAGAGAAACGCGCATTGCTTGGCCCCCGACCACCCACCGTAACCAGGAACTCCCCAAAATTTTCCTCGCCCTCACTTCTACCATGATTTTTTCTGTCATGGACAGCCCCAAGAATGTCATACAACTGCGTCTCCAGCCCGCCCAGGACGAAAAGCCCATTTTCTATCATGATTTTTTGTCATAGAAGTAGGATCCCACCACATCTATGATTATACCGGGTTTTGTCACAATTATCGTCATAGAAGTGTCATATGTATGACAGAATTTTTTTTCGTTCGGCCCAAAATGTCACAGATGTGTCTTTTTTTGTAGTGGGATTTTTGGATTAGAACGAAAAACAACAAAATCGAGCTAGAAAGTGGAAGGTAAGGACTCCAAGATGTGAATCAACCTTGCTCATGATACCAAGATGTTGTAGGGTGGAAACCCTAAGAAGGATCTTTTCACACTTGGAGGGGGAAAAGGAGATGAACACCAAGAACACAAAGTGGAAATCACTCCAACTATACCCAATTACACATCCACTAGAATAACACCATAAGATCCACAAGTCACAAACACAATCAAAGGAAAGATACAATGGCAAAGTTGTTCTCACTCCTAGGAGATGAGGTCTTGAAGATAGTCTTCTCCTTATGGAGGTCTTGAAATCAACAAGGATTCTTCCCTAAGGGGTCTTGATCCACAAGAGGGAAGGTAGAAGGATCAAAGCTCACAAATATCTCATCTAATACTTTGCTAACCCTAAACATGGTCCTAGGTACGACTAATATAGCCTTGGGGCCGAAGGGGGTGAAGAGGAGGCCGAAGAGGCGATCTGAGCCGGCCATCCTGGGAGGCCCGTGCGCATAGAGTAAGTTGGGCCCGTGCACACGGGGGTCCCGTGGGCATGGTACATGCCCGTGCGCACGGGGTGCCCCAGCGCCAACTCTGTGGGTAGTCCGTGGGCACGGGGTTTCGGGTGCCCGTGCGCATGGGGTCACCTGGGCCTTCTAGTGTTGCTGCTGTTGCACTTCGTCTTGGTTCACGTGGCCTTCGGGTGGTCCTCCTTCTCCTTGGTGATGCTCCTGAGCTTCTTGGTGATGTTCCTCTTCATACCTAAGGAGGCATAGCATATTTTGGTGAGGTAGCAACCATGTTCAATTTGTATCCATATGCAAGTCAAGTAGGAAGGAGTTCACCTCGGTTTCCAAAGCACGTGCTCTAGCTCTTGTCATAGGTCCACGTGGGGTTTGATGTGTTGGTGTAGAGTCCATGGGGATGATGGAAGGATGCTCCGCATCAACTTATACCTTGAAATTTTAGTAAGGGATCATCTTATAATGCTACCGCCGAACTAAGCAAAATAAGAAGCATAAAAGATAAACATCACATGTAATCAAAATATGTGACATGATATGGCCATCATCATCCTGTGCTTATGATCTCCATCTCCAAAGTACTATCATGATCAACATCGTCACCAGCATGACACCATGATCTCCATCGTAGCATTGTTGTCGTCTCGCCATCTTTTGTTACTATGACTATCGCTACCGCTTAGTGATAAAGTAAAACAATTACAAGGCAATTGCATTGCATACACTAAAGCGACAACCATATGGCTCCTGCCAGTTATCGATAACTTTGTTACAAAACATGATCATCTCATGCAACAATTTATATCATATCATGCCTTGACCATATCACATCACAACAAGCACTGCAAAAACAAGTTAGACATCCTCTACTTTGTTGTTGCAAGTTTTACGTGGCTGCTACGGGCTTAGCAAGAACCGTTCTTACCTACCCATCAAAACCACAACGATTTTTTGCCAAGTGTGATATTTTAACCTTCAAGAAGGACCGGGCGTAGCCACACTCGATCCAACTAAAGTTGGAGAAACAGACACTCACTAGCCACCTGCGTGCGAAGCACGCCGGTAGAACCAGTCAAGTGTAAGCGTACGCGTAATGTCGGTCTAAGCCGCTTCATCCAACAATACCGCCGAATCAAAGTATGGCATGCTGGTAAGAAATATGACTATTATCGCCCACAACTCTTTGTGTTCTACTCATGCATATAACATCTACGCATAGACCTGGCTCGGATGCCACTGTTGGGGAACACAGTAATTTCAAAAAAATTCTACGCACACGCAAGATCATGGTGATGCATAGCAATGAGCGGGAGAGTGTTTTCCACGTACCCTCGTAGACCATAAGCAGAAGCATTATGACAACATGGTTGATGTAGTCGTATGTCTTCACGATCTGACCGATCCTATTACCGAAAGTACGGCACCTCCACAATCTGCACACGTTCAGCTCGGTGACGTCCCACAAACTCATGATCCAGCAGAGTGTCGAGGGAGACTTTGTTAGCACGACGGCGTGATTACGGTGATGATGAAGCTACCGGCACAGGGCTTCGCCTAAGCACTGCAATGATATGACCAAGGTGGATTATGGTGGAGGGGGCACCGCATACGGCTAAGAGATCAATGATCAACTTGTGTGTCTATGGGGTGCCCCCTGACCACATATATAAAGGAGGGAGGAGGAGGAGGCCGGCCTAGGAGGGGCGCGCCTATAGGGGGAGTCCAACTAGGATTCCCAATCCTAGTTGGAGTCCCCTTCCTTTTCCAAGAGGGGGGAGAGGGAAGGAATAGGAGAGGGAGAAGGAAAGAGAGGGGGGCGCCGCCCCCTCCCTAGTCCAATTCGGACTTTCCATGGGGGGGCACCCCTTGAGGCCCTTCTCTCATTTCCCGTATGGCCCATTAAGGCCCACTACTTCCCCCGACGAATTCTCATAACTCTCCAGTACTCCAAAAAATACCCGAATCACTTGGAACCTTTCCGATGTCCGAATATAGCCTTCCAATATATCGATCTTTACGTCTCTACCATTTCTAGACCCCTCGTCATGTTTGAGATCTCATACGGGACTCCGAACAAACTTCGGTCATCAAATCACATAACTCATAATACAAATCGTCATTGAACATTAAGTGTGCTGACCCTACGGGTTGGAGAACTATGTAGACATGACTGAGACATGTCTCCGGTCAATAACCAATAGCAGAACCTGGATGCTCATATTGGTTCCTACATATTCTTCGAAGATCTTTATCGGTCAAACCGCATAACAACATACGTTGTTCCCTTTGTCATCGGTATGTTACTTGCCCGAGATTCGATCTTCGGTATCTCAATACCTAGTTCAATCTCGTTACCAACAAGTCTCTTTACTCGTTCCATAATGCATCATCCCGCAACTAACTCATTAGTCACATTGCTTGCAAGGCTTATAGTGGCGTGCATTACCGAGAGGGCCCAGAGATACCTCTCCGACAATCGGAGTGACAAATCCTAATCTCGATCTATGTCAACTCAACAAGTACCATCAGAGACACCTGTAGAGCACCTTTATAATAACACAGTTACGTTGTGACGTTTGGTAGCACACAAAGTGTTCCTTCGGTATTTGGGAGTTGCATAATCTCATAGTCATAGGAACATGTATTGATAGAGGCGGAGGTGTCCCGTCTTTCGATGAGATGATGGATTTCGCTTTGGTGGAAGTCGACTTTGACGATCCGACTACGAACGTGCGAGGACGTCGCGCCTTAGCAATCGCTAAACCAACTCCGAGAGGTTATTGACCACGCCGGAGCACGATCAACCCGACCACGAGGGTCTGTTTCCTGCGAGCAACCGAAGAACAAGCAAGAAACTGAGATTGCAATCTAGATATTGCGAATATAAGATGAAAGCTTTATTGATCAAGGTGGGGTTCTGTGACGCCTTTGTCTGGTCGTTGAACACAAACGAAGTATGCGAAGTTGCAGCTATGGCGAACTTTAATCTAAACAAAACCCAAAGTCTAAACGGTGCCCTAAGGGCTGTATATATGGAGGAAGAGAGGGGGAATTTCGTGGCCCTTGGTGGAGGGGTCCAAAATCAACCCTATCTCTTGTCTCCCCACACATACGGACTCTTAAAATAGCCTATACTTATGTATTTCGAAATTACATGGGCCTGGCCCAATAAAAAGGTGACGCAGCACCTATAATAGCCTCTGGACGAAATTTATGAAGTGACATCTTGTATATTTCGTCCAAGGCTTCATGCACTCGTTATGGTGGCTTCAAAGACCTGAAATCATCACTTATAACTCTGTTCTTGTTCCCCTTGCGCATGCCATCATCTCCATGCTTGTTCTTGCTCCAATGTTCATCCTTCTCCAAGCTAGGCCCTTCATTTGTAAGCAAAACAAATGTATCCAATTTAGGCAGCATCATATTCTCATGAACATTAGAATCATTACCAAGAAACGAAAGTACCTGGTAATTTAGTTGGCGTGCGCGAGCTCTAGTAATTGGTCCAGTATGTATAGCAGCAGGGGCTGTGGGTGTAACAATGGTATTGATGTCCTCATATTCCTCCCCTTCTTGAAATGAAGTCGTCCTCGACGGAAGCTCATCTTCCTCACCCAAATAAGGCTTCAAATCTGCAATGTTAAAAGTGGGACTAACCCCAAAATCTGCAGGCAGCTCAAGTTTATATGCATATCATTTATTTTCTCTAACACCTTAAAGGGACCATCAGCCCATGGCATGAGCTTTGATTTGCGCAAATCAGGAAATCTATCCTTACGCAAATGTAACCAAACAAGATCTCCAGGTGCAAACACAACATGTTTTCTACCCTTATCTCCAGCAAGTTTATATTTGGCATTCATACGCTCAATGTTTTCCTTAGTTAACTCATGCATTTTTAAAATCAATTCAGCATGTTGTTTAGCATCAAAATTAACCTTCTCCGAAGATGGAAGAGGCAACAAATCAATAGTTGCACGAGGTAGGAAACCATACACAACTTCAAAAGGGCACATCTTAGTAGTAGAATGCAATGAACGATTATAAGCAAATTCAATATGAGGCAAGCATTCCTCCCACATTTTCTTATTACTCTTCAAAACAGCCCTAAGCATAGTAGACAATGTTCTATTGACTACTTCAGTTTGGCCATCAGTTTGGGGGTGACAAGTAGTACTAAAAAGCAGTTTAGTCCCCAACTTAGCCCATAAACATCTCCAAAAGTGGCTAAGAAATTTAGTATCACGATCTGAAACAATAGTATTTGGCACACCATGCAAGCGAATAATTTCACGAAAGAACAAATCAGCAACATTAATAGCATCATCGCTTTTATGACATGGTATAAAGTGTGCTATTTTCGAGAATCTATCCACGACAACAAATATGCTATCCCTCCCCTTCTTTGTTCGAGGTAAACCTAAAACAAGGTCCATAGATATATCCTCCCAAGGAACACTAGGTATAGGCAAAGGCATATATAAACCATGAGGATTGAGTCGTGACTTAGCTTTTTGACATGTAGTGCAGCGAGCAATAAAACACTCAACATCCCGTCTCATCTTTAGCCAAAAGAAATGTGTAGCAAGTACGTCCTCCGTCTTCTTCACGCCAAAGTGTCCCATTAATCCTCTTCCATGCGCCTCCTGCAACAACAAAAGACGAACGGAGTTAGCTGGAATGCATAGCTTGTTAGCACGAAACACAAATCCATCGTTAACGACAAACTTGTTCCACACTCTTCCTTCTTTACAATTCTGCATTACATCTTTAAAATCAGCATCATGCACATATTGATCTTTGATGGTCACCAAACCAAATATTTTGAAGTCAAGTTGTGAAAGCATAGTATAGCGACGAGACAATGCATCAGCAATAACATTTTCTTTTCCCTTCTTGTGTTTAATGACATAAGGGAAAGTCTCAATGAATTCAACCAATTTAGCATGTCTACGATTCAGTTTAGCTTGACTTTTAATATGTTTCAAAGATTCATGATCAGAATGTATAACAAATTCTTTGGGCCATAAATAATGTTGCCATGTTTCTAAAGTCCGAACAAGAGCATATAATTCTTTATCATAAGTAGAATAATTCAGACTAGGCCCACTCAATTTTTTAGAAAAGTATGCAACAGGTTTGCCATCTTGTAATAACACACCTCCTAATCCAATTCCACTAGCATCACATTCAAGCTCAAAAGTCTTATTAAAATCAGGAAGTTGGAGTAAAGGAGCATGTGTCAACTTATCTTTCAATACCGTGAAGGCTTCTTCCTATGCGGTACCCCAAAGAAAAGGCACATCTTTCTTTGTAAGCTCATTGAGAGGTGCAGCAATGGTGCTGAAATCTCTCACAAAACGCCTATAGAATCCAGCGAGGCCAAGAAAACTCCTCACTTGTGTGACCGTTTTGGGCTGCGGCCAACTCTCAATAGCTTCAATCTTGGCTTTATCAACTTCAATTCCCTGTGGAGTAACAACATAGCCAAGAAAAGATACTCGGTCGGTGCAAAAGGTGCACTTCCCAAGGTTACCAAACAAACGTGCATCACGTAGAGCAATAAAAACAACACATAAATGTTCCAAATGTTCTTCCAAAGATCTGCTATAAATCAATATGTCATCAAAGTAAACTACCACAAATCGTCCAATGAAAGCACGTAAAACTTCGTTCATTAATCTCATGAAAGTACTAGGTGCATTAGTTAACCCAAAAGGCATGACTAACCACTCATATAATCCAAACTTAGTTTTAAATGCTGTTTTCCATTCATCTCCCAATTTCATACGAATTTGATGGTATCCACTACGCAAATCAACTTTGGAGAATATTGTAGAGCCACTCAATTCATCAAGCATATCATCTAGCCTAGGAATAGGATGATGATAATGAATAGTAATATTATTAATGCCTCTACAATCAACACACATACGTGATGTACCATCCTTTTTCGGCACTAGAATAATAGGAACAGCACAAGGACTAAGGGATTCGCGTATATAACCTTTGTCGAGAAGCTCTTGTACTTGACGCATAATCTCCTTCGTCTCCTCTGGATTGGTACGGTATGGTGCATGGTTTGGCAGTGAAGCACCGGGAATTAAGTCAATCTGATGCTCAATCCCTCGAATAGGCGGTAATCCCGGTGGCATGTCTTGTGGAAAGACGTCAGCAAACTCCTGCAAAATGTTAGTGACAGCAGGAGGCAAAGAGGAAGGCACGTCCTCGAATGAAAATAATGCCTCTTTGCACACAAAAGCATAGCGAACAGATTTGTTGAAATCTAGCTCATCAATATCAGATTTGGTGGCAAATAAGCATGCACTTTTCAATTTAATTTTAGAAGCAACACTAGATGGTTTATTATTAGGCTTCATTTGTTGCTCAAATTCTTTTGCCACAATCTGATTTTCACTCTTATTCTTCTCCTGTTTTGCTTTATTAGCTCTATTAATATCATCTTTCAAAATGGAATCAGGAGTCATAGGAAGCAAAGTAATATTTTTATCCTTATGAACAAGAGTATAGTGATTGTTTATACCATGGTGTATAGAATTTTTATCAAATTGCCATGGTCTACCAAGTAATAAGGAACATGCTTGCATAGGTACCACATCACAATCAACATAATCAGCATATGTAGAGATACTAAAATGCACATGAACATTACATATTACCTTAACCTTGCCGCTGTTGTTGAACCATTGGATGTAGTAAGGATGTGGATGTGGTCTTGTGGTGAGAGAAAGCTTCTCCACCATCTCCATGCTAGCCAAGTTGTTGCAGCTCCCTCCATCTATTATGACGTGCACAGAACGTTCCTTCACAACTCCCTTGGTATGGAACAAATTGTGCCTCTGATTTTGCTTAGCTTGTGTGACCTGCACACTCAAAACACGTTGAGCAACTAAACATTCATACCTGTCAGCGTCTTCAGGAGCCATGTATTGCGTCTCATGATCAGAATCATCTCCACCATGTTCTTCACGTGTAATAAGAGCCAAAGTCTCCTCATCATAGTCACTAGCGGACTCATATCCACCACCCTCGGTAGCAATCATCACACGCGGAGATTTGCATTCTCTCGCATAATGACCTCCTCCCTTACAATGACGACAAATAATATCACTTGTGTGCCCTGTTGATGCCCTGGAAGAAGAAGAACTCTGTGCAGGCT
>NC_057807.1:324420081-324422664 GCF_018294505.1 Triticum aestivum | reverse complement strand
TTCGTCAGGTTCTCCCAATCAGTCTCATCGGCTTGTGATCCTACCATGGTTAGCAGCAAATAGAAACACACAAGAATATGATCCTACAGACTACGAAGAAGTGGTGGTGGTGTATCACAAACCCGTTAAGAAAATCTCAAATTCTTACCAGTTCTTACCCAGCAGCAGGTGGTGATCGGCAACCGTTGTAGTCAGAACTCTCAAAGCTTGGATAGAGCGATTACCAGGGAGAGTCAAACGCACGACGTAGATGTATGTGGAGCTGGGAAGGCTTATAATATGGTAGCAAAAAAGGATCAACAATAATCAATTCAGAGATGCAAAGTTTAATAAACGCTCAACGACGGTACTGTGCTGGTCCTAGGCTAGACTGTACTAGAGACGCGAGCCTAGAACACTAACAAAATCACGGCGCTGCACGTAAACAAGGGAAAAGCACACTCTGGATTTTTTTCACTCTTTTTTGCGCTGCTTTTTTTTGCGAAAAATCACTATAATGGCGAGTGTCTCAAAACTCTTCCCAGGTCAAACTGACAGGATGGGAACGAATTTTTTTTTACCAATTTTTTTTTCGACTGCCCGGACCCAAAAACTGGAAACGGGTCAAAAAAAACTTTCTATAACAGTGACTGTCACCTAAAAATAGGATAGCTAGAAAATTTTTCGACAAGTGCGTTTTCGGAAAATTTTGGGCCTAAACGGAGGGTGGTTTCCGTTTTTTTTCCGAAACCTACTCTGGCAAGGAAACACGAATCGGAATCTAGATGGATCTCGAAAACAAACCTAATATGACAAGAACTCGGATTGGTGGTGGATATATGGTGGTAGATGGCAGCGGTGGTGGTATATGACAACGGTGGTGGTATATGGATACGGATTCGAAGCGGTGGCGGATAAGCGGTGGTGGTAGATGGCAGGGGCGATGATGGTGGTGCGGCGGCGGCGTGACAACTTATGACCAGAACTCAAAACTCTAAAAGACTAGACTCTAAGACCAGCAACTAGACACGACGATGCAACTGCAAATTCAACAAAGCAAAACCCTAAAAAGATTATGCAATGGCTCAGACTGGTTCGGATATGATGAACTAACCCTAATTTTTTTTGTGGCTTTTTCGTGGACTATAGGTATGAAGAAAAGACTCGATCTAAACTACGAAAAACTGTAAAATCTCACCGAGCAACCTGGAAATCTGATACCACTTGATAGAGGCGGAGGTGTCCCGTCTTTCGATGAGATGATGGATTTCGCTTTGGTGGAAGTCGACTTTGACGATCCGACTACGAACGTGCGAGGACGTCGCGCCTTAGCAATCGCTAAACCAACTCCGAGAGGTTATTGACCACGCCAGAGCACGATCAACCTGACCACGAGGGTCTGTTTCCTGCAAGCAAATGAAGAACAAACAAGAAACTGAGATTGCAATCTGGATATTGCGAATGTAAGATGAAAGCTTTATTGATCAAGGTGGGGTTCTGTGACGCCTTTGTCTGGTCGTTGAACACAAATGAAGTACGCGAAGTTGCAGCTATGGCGAACTTTAATCTAAACAAAACCCAAAGTCTAAACGGTGCCCTAAGGGCTGTATATATGGAGGAAGAGAGGGGGAATTTCATGGCCCTTTGTGGAGGGGTCCGAAATCAACCCTATCTCTTGTTTCCCCACACACACGGACTCTAAAAATAGCCTATACTTATGTATTTCGAAATTACATGGGCCTGGCCCAATAAAAAGGTGACGCAACACCTATAATAGCCTCTGGACGAAATTTATGAAGTGACATCTTGTATATTTCGTCCAAGGCTTCATGCACTCGTTATGGTGGCTTCAAAGACCTGAAATCATCACTTGTAACTCTGTTCTTGTTCCCCTTGCGCATGCCATCATCTCCATGCTTGTTCTTGCTCCAATGTTCATCCTTCTCCAAGCTAGGCCCTTCTTTTGTAAGCAAAACAAATGTATCCAATTTAGGCAACATCATATTCTCATGAACATTAGAATCATTACCAAGAAACGAAAGTACCTGGTAATTTAGTTGGCGTGCGCGAGCTCTAGTAATTGGTCCAGTATGTATAGCAGCAGGGGCTGTGGGTGTAACAATGGTATTGATGTCCTCATCATGTATAAGTCATGAAGAAAGCATTAATAATATACTAAACGATCAAGTGCTAAGCTAACGGAATGGGTCAAGTCAATTACATCATTCTCTAATGATGTGATCCTGTTAATAAAATGACAACTCATGTCTATGGCTAGGAAACTTAACCATCTTTGACTCAACGAGCTAGTCAAGTAGAGGCATACTAGTGACACTCTGTTTGTCAATGTATTCACACATGTACTAAGTTTCCGGTTAATACAATTCTAGCATGAATAATAAACATTTATCATGAAATAAGGAAATAAATAATAACTTTATTATTGCCTCTAGGGCATATTTCCTTCAGTCTCCCACTTGCACTAGAGTCAATAATCTAGTTCACATCGCTATGTGATTTAACACCAATAGTTCACATCACCATGTGATTAACACCCATAGTTCACATCGCCATGTGACCAACACTCAAAGTGTTTACTAGAGT
>NC_057807.1:324417318-324420071 GCF_018294505.1 Triticum aestivum | reverse complement strand
TAAATGTTCCAAATGTTCTTCCAAAGATCTGCTATAAATCAATATGTCATCAAAGTAAACTACCACAAATCGTCCAATGAAAGCACGTAAAACTTCGTTCATTAATCTCATGAAAGTACTAGGTGCATTAGTTAACCCAAAAGGCATGACTAACCACTCATATAATCCAAACTTAGTTTTAAATGCTGTTTTCCATTCATCTCCCAATTTCATACGAATTTGATGGTATCCACTACGCAAATCAACTTTGGAGAATATTGTAGAGCCACTCAATTCATCAAGCATATCATCTAGCCTAGGAATAGGATGATGATAATGAATAGTAATATTATTAATGCCTCTACAATCAACACACATACGTGATGTACCATCCTTTTTCGGCACTAGAATAATAGGAACAGCACAAGGACTAAGGGATTCGCGTATATAACCTTTGTCGAGAAGCTCTTGTACTTGACGCATAATCTCCTTCGTCTCCTCTGGATTGGTACGGTATGGTGCATGGTTTGGCAGTGAAGCACCGGGAATTAAGTCAATCTGATGCTCAATCCCTCGAATAGGCGGTAATCCCGGTGGCATGTCTTGTGGAAAGACGTCAGCAAACTCCTGCAAAATGTTAGTGACAGCAGGAGGCAAAGAGGAAGGCACGTCCTCGAATGAAAATAATGCCTCTTTGCACACAAAAGCATAGCGAACAGATTTGTTGAAATCTAGCTCATCAATATCAGATTTGGTGGCAAATAAGCATGCACTTTTCAATTTAATTTTAGAAGCAACACTAGATGGTTTATTATTAGGCTTCATTTGTTGCTCAAATTCTTTTGCCACAATCTGATTTTCACTCTTATTCTTCTCCTGTTTTGCTTTATTAGCTCTATTAATATCATCTTTCAAAATGGAATCAGGAGTCATAGGAAGCAAAGTAATATTTTTATCCTTATGAACAAGAGTATAGTGATTGTTTATACCATGGTGTATAGAATTTTTATCAAATTGCCATGGTCTACCAAGTAATAAGGAACATGCTTGCATAGGTACCACATCACAATCAACATAATCAGCATATGTAGAGATACTAAAATGCACATGAACATTACATATTACCTTAACCTTGCCGCTGTTGTTGAACCATTGGATGTAGTAAGGATGTGGATGTGGTCTTGTGGTGAGAGAAAGCTTCTCCACCATCTCCATGCTAGCCAAGTTGTTGCAGCTCCCTCCATCTATTATGACGTGCACAGAACGTTCCTTCACAACTCCCTTGGTATGGAACAAATTGTGCCTCTGATTTTGCTTAGCTTGTGTGACCTGCACACTCAAAACACGTTGAGCAACTAAACATTCATACCTGTCAGCGTCTTCAGGAGCCATGTATTGCGTCTCATGATCAGAATCATCTCCACCATGTTCTTCACGTGTAATAAGAGCCAAAGTCTCCTCATCATAGTCACTAGCGGACTCATATCCACCACCCTCGGTAGCAATCATCACACGCGGAGATTTGCATTCTCTCGCATAATGACCTCCTCCCTTACAATGACGACAAATAATATCACTTGTGTGCCCTGTTGATGCCCTGGAAGAAGAAGAACTCTGTGCAGGCTTGGCAGGTGCGCTCTTGGCAGATAATGGTGGTTGTGCCTGTTTTCTTGTGTCACGGCTGGAGGAGGCACCTGATTGAGGTGCTGGTGCAGTTGAAGTAGAAGATGCACGCGGTGTCCATGATGAAGGTCGGCCTGCAGAAAAGTTAGTTCGCGCCAATGCTTGTCGATCCTGCACTTCACGTTCAGCTTTACAAGCAAGATGGAATAAACGAGTGATAGTAGTATACTCCTTATAGTCTAGAATGGTCTAAATCTCTCTATTTAATCCACCCAGAAAACGTGCAAGCATAGCTTCATTCTCCTCAACAATACCACATCGAATCATGCCAGTTTGTAATTCCTGATAATATTCTTCTACAGAATTTTTCCCTTGTCTTAAACGCTGCAATTTTTGAAGCAATTCACGTTGATAATATGGTGGAACCCAACGCGTATGCATAGCAGTTTTCAAAGCAGCCCAAGTAGTTGGAATAGGATATAATCTACAATGTTCAGACCACCAGACACATGCAAAACTAGTGAAAGCACAAACAGCAGCAGCAACCCGTCTCTCCTCGAGATATTGTAAACATGTAAAACGTTGTTCAGTTTCTAACTCCCAAGTAAGATATATATAAGGAACATATCTACCCTCAAATGGTGGAATGTTCAATTTCAGTTTAGGAATATGGACATCATCTCGTACCCGAGGTGGTGGTGCAGGCCTACCATTACGAATATATACCTGAGGTCGACCTACTGGTGGTGGTGCTGGTGGCTGCACGTAGTTCGGATTTTGATCAACCTCATCCTCATAATCGCCGGCATACTCATCATCCTCCTGGGTACTAGCAGCAGCAGTAGCACGAGCCAAAGAAGCATCAACAACAGGAACAGCAGCACCAGAAGTTTGGCCATCCTCAATAGGAACACTCTTCGCTCGTCCATACTGATTCGGAAGGAGGCGTTGTTGTTGTTGTTGCAGAGGTGCGATAGGTGCAGCCGGCGGTGGTGGTGGAAAATGCGTGAGCAATTCATTAAACTTGCTATCAAGCTTTGTTTCGAACGTCTTCTCAATGCCATCTATCTTCTCCATGGCCTCGTCAAATCTGTTTAGCACATCTTGCACCTGTCCACTCATCATTTGCTGAAATTTATCATGTAGCTGTT
>NC_057807.1:324359995-324383224 GCF_018294505.1 Triticum aestivum | reverse complement strand
ATACAAATAGTGCGATAAGCAAGAGATGGGATTATTTGACATGTCCCCCTCCAGGGGCAAGCTGCGAGACTTTAAGTAAGACAGGTATTTAGCTCGTTATAGAGACCACCTGGACATTCGACGTGGCTTGATGTCTCCCTGGCTGTTGCATCATGTGTTCGGTGATTATACTGCCGGACATGCCTTCCGAATAGTGGAGTCCTGAAAGTAAGAAAAGAGAAATGACAAAATCGGGAGCCCCTGGTGCGGTTGAGCCGCATTCTGGGCGTGCCGTGGTTGTGCCCCTCCCCTTATGCCCATGGTATTTCCAGAGCGTAATTATGTACGCGTGGTACTGGTTTCGCGAGTTTGCGAGGGCTGGGGTTGGGGCCGCGCTGCTATGCTTGCTCGGAACGTGCCAGACGGTCTTGTTGTAGGTTACTCTGGGCACGCTTGACGGTGTCCAGACGTTTAACTGCCGAACTGGAGAATTGCCTTGAGAGGCTACTTTGTACTTCCGCCGCGAGGGCCGCTGTGTGCTCCTCTGTTCAGAGAGAGTGTTCGGTGTTTCCATTGACCGTAATGACTCCTCGAGGGCCTGGCATCTTGAGCTTGAGGTATGCGTAGTGCGGCACCGCATTGAACTTTGCAAATGCGGTTCGCCCGAGCAGGGCGTGATAGCCACTGCGGAACGGGACTATGTCGAAGATTAACTCCTCGCTTCGGAAATTATCCGGGGGTCCGAAGACCACTTCGAGTGTAACTGAGCCTGTACAGCTGGCTTCTACACCTGATATGACGCCTTTAAAGGTCGTCTTTGTGGGTTTAATCCTTGAGGGATCTATGCCCATTTTTCGCATTGTATCCTGATAAAGCAGGTTAAGGTTGCTGCCGCCGTCCATGAGGACTCTAGTGAGGTGAAATCCGTCAATGATTGGGTCTAGAACCAATGCGGCGAATCCGCCGTGACGGATGCTAGTGGGGTGGTCCCTTCAATCAAAAGTGATCAGGCAGGAGGACCATGGGTTCAACTTTGGGGCGACTGGCTCCAACGCATATACGTCCCTGAGCGCACGCTTCCGTTTCCTTTTGGGATGTGGGTTGCGTATATCATGTTCACCGTCCGCACTTGTGGGGGAAAACCCTTCTGTCCTCTGTTGTTCGATAGCCGGGGCTCCTCCTTGTCATCGCTATGCAGCCCCTTGTCTTTGTTTTCGGCACTTAACTTGCCTGCCTGCTTGAACACCCAACAATCCCTGTTGGTGTGATTGGCTGGTGTTTCGGGGGTGCCGTGTATCTGGCATGAGCGGTCGAGTATCCGGTCCAAACTGGACAGGCCCAGAGTATTTCTATTGAATGGCTTTTTCTGCTGACCGGGTTTAGAGCCTCTGAATCCGGCATTAACTGCCGTATCCTCAGTATTGTCGCCATTAATGCGGCGCTTGTGCTTGTTGCAACGCGACCTGCCATTGTTGTCCTTGGTATCCGAATTACCAGGGCTCTTTGTCATGTTATTGCTACGAGCTAGCCAGCTGTCTTCTCCCGCGCAAAAGCGGGTCATGAGTGTCGTGAGGGCTGCCATGGATTTCGGCTTTTCTTGTCCTAGGTGCCGGGCAAGCCATTCGTCACGGATGTTATGTTTGAAGGCTGCAAGGGCCTCTGCATCCGGACAGTCGACTATTTGATTTTTCTTGGTTAGGAACCGTGTCCTGAATTGTCTGGACGATTCCTCTGGCTGCTGAATTATGTGGCTTAGGTCATCGGCATTTGGTGTTCGCACATAGGTGCCCTAGAAATTGTCAAGGAATGCGGCTTCCAGGTCCTCTGAAAGTGCGTTATATCGACTAGAGGGGGGTGAATAGGCAATTTTTATGAATTCTTCACTGAGGAATTTGTCGGTGAGGAAATTCCTTAGCGAAGAACTACTTGCAGCGGAATAAGTACTCAGAAGTAAGCATAATAGGATACAGACATAGTCATCATGATGAAATGCAGACAAACACAGAGTACAGAAAGCGTAATCACAGGATAACACAAGATGAAGACAAACAGACTGAATAAATTGAACTGAGGAAATTGAGAAAGTCTTCAGTCAAAGTCTTCAAACACAGATATGAACAATCACTCAACACAGTAATGAGGAAATGAAAGAGTTGAGGAAATAGATCCAGTTAGGTTGGTGAAGACAATGATTTGGTAGACCAGTTCCAACTGCTGTCTCAGTTGTACGTCTGGTTGGAGCGGCTGAGTATTTAAACTCGAGGACACACAGTCCCGGACACCCAGTCGCTGAGCACGCAACTCAGGACACCAAGTCCTCACCATATTCTCCTTGAACTAAGGTCACATAGACGGTCGGAAATTTGACTCTCAAATTCCTCAGGGCTATCATGTTCCTCACTGTGTAGGCAATCTGCACTGGCGAATTCCTAACTCCTCAGTCAGAACAAATTCCTCAACGACCAGAAGAACTTCGTCTCTGTCACTGAAGAAACTGACTGAACTGTATGAGATTTCCAAAGGCTTCACTCGAAGGGTTTGGTAGGTGTAGGATTTTGAGTTGAGCATCACATGGAAATTTTTCCTTAGTATTTCCTCGACCTCCTTTAACAGTACGGTGTTTCTTATGACTCAAGAAAGAGAAAAACAAAACTATGAAAACGAAAGTCTTCAAGCTTCATATTCCTCGCATGAATATCAAGTCTTCACGGACACACCAATTTCTTCACTTTCAAAGTCTTCATGAAAGTCTTCAGGAATACCAAAATCTTCAGTCGAAGATATTCATTTTTACGGGTCGACTTTCACTGTAAATATCAAACTCCTCATAGACTTATAGACCTATGTACACTCACAAACGCATTAGTCCCTTAACCTATAAGTCTTCAATACACCAAAATCACTAAGGGGCACTAGATGCACTTACAATCTCCCCCTTTTTCATGATTGATGACAAGATAGGTTAAGTTTTCAACGGGGATAAACATATGAAATGTAAGTACTGATATTGAGGAATTTGATTGCAAGATATAGAAGAACTCCCCCTGAAGATGTGCATAGTGAGGAATTTGCTTTTGAAGCAATGCACACTTGAAGAGTTAAATCATGGAGATCTCCCCCTATGTCTTGTAATTCATACATGCATTTGACATATAATATGAAGAATTTGAAATGCATGATGAAATATGGTGCCTGATGAAATTCAGCATGCGTGCAATAATATTAATGAGGAACAAATATGCAGAATAATGCATCAGAGCACCATCGGGTTTAAGTTTACAACTCGATCCAATAAAGTTTCAGAAGAACGAGAGTTGTAACTTAGCAAAAACACCCATATAATAGACCCGCTTGAAGACTAACTCAAATTTCTCCCCCTTTGTCATCGAATGACCAAAAGGTTCGAAACTGAGGACTAACGCCCCTGAAGAATATCAAGTTGATGGAGGAGCGCCAGCGTTGTCGGGGTCAGTTGTCGTAGTAGGGCCTGCCGCAGTGTCATCCAAGTCTTCATTTTCATCAGTGTCGCGCGATGAAGAATAGGAGCTGGCCACCAAGGAAGGAACCTTGACCTTCTTGAATTTCTTCGGTGGAGGTGCAGACCAGTCAAATTCTTCCTTGAGACCCATTCGCTTCAGATCTTCAGCGCTCTAGACATGAGATAGAATAGCCTAGGTACGGTTGAAGGTTTCATGGAGGTAGTGGTGGTTTTTCTTCACTGCATTGTGTGTTGAGGTCATGTTGTGAAGAATTGAACCAAACTGACGCTTGACCCATTTATGATTGCGATCAACTTTTTGATGAATACTGAGGAGTAACTCACGATCAGTCATCACCCTCGGTGCAGTGGCTTGAGGATTTTGCTTAGCGGCAGAGTCATGTGTGGCAGAGTCATCATTGGTGGAGTAGGATGCAGCCTTGCGAAATTGACCATCCAATGGACGAATGCCTTCATCTATCACAGCAGTTGCCTTGCCTTTGTCATCGGCTGAGGAAAATGTCCGTTGAGGACTTCAATTGGAGGCAAGTAGCTGCCATCGTTCAGAGTATCGGCCTTGTAATTGAGTGAAGACCTTGTCCTAATGAATCTCATAATCCATGGTGCATAAGGCTTCAGCTCAAATGGTTACATAGCAATATTCGCCAGAGTCCTGATGAAGAAATCATGGAAGTTGACAGGAACGCCATGAATGATATTGAAAAGCATATTCTTCATGATGCCAATGACCTCTTCATCATTTGAGTCGTGGCCTTTGATAGGACTCATTGTCTTCGACAGAATGCGATAGACAGTCCGAGGCACATACAGTAATTCCTTGATGAGGAATTTGGTTCGAGGAGCCTTCCCTGGCTTCAAAGGCTTCATCAACACTTGCATGTAATGATTTGAAAGCTCAGGTTCACTGTAGACGCAACGAGCACCGTTAAGAGGAGGACTGAGTGGTAAGACACGAAGCAATTCAGTAGCTGGTGCCTTGTAGTGAGTATTTTCAGACATCTAGTACAGCACCCATGAATTCACATCTTCAGAATTTCTGGTGATGTGCAGCATCGCATAAAATTGAAGAATGAGTTCTTCATTCCAATCACAGATGTCAGTGCAGAAATTTAGCAATCCAGCATCGTGAAGAACACTGAGGACTGGCTCGAAGCATGACAGAGACTCCATGTCCACATGAGGAAAATATGTTCATGATCGAAGACTTTGTCTTTGTTGAACAGTATTGAGGAATAGAAATTGGCTTGACTAGCAGTCCAGAAACGCCTCTTCCTTATGCGAGCAGAATCATAGGGGTTGTAGTCTGTGAAGAACACATGCTCGCTGAAGAAATCTTCAGCCTTGAACTTTTGCTTCTTTGAGAATGGATCCGTTGGCTTGGGCACAGGAGTGTCAATGAGTTGCTTCACAATCTCAGGAATTGCAATCTCAGGTTCTTCATGCCGAGGAATTTCTGGTTCCTCTTCATTTGCAGTTTGCGTGTTCAAAAGATCAGCAGCAGTAGGTTCTTCAACACTAGTGGCTGGAATTTCTTCATGCACAGATGAGGTGGGATGAGTTTCTTCAGAGCCCATTTGAACGGTTAGTGCAGGGGACTGAGGTATTTGTTGTAACGGGGTGAAGAGTGGAGAATTGAGGTGCTGACTTTCCCAAAAGTCATCATTCATCACGGGCGTTGTGCAACCAAGGTCCACGTCTTCATCTTCATTTTCTTCAACGCCAGCCTCTTCAGCTGTGAACTGAGGCATTGGCGAGGAAGCAATATGCGTTGAAGGGATCGTATCCACTTCAATTTCTTCATCAATATGCTCTGACGAAGCAACATAATGATTTTCTTCATCAGATCCGCTAGGGATCACATATTCTTCACCAAACGGAACAATGTCCTTTGATGGCATGGTGGAAATTGGAACAACATCAATTGGATTTTCTAATGAGCTGGTCATAGGCTTCACCTTCTATGGAGCTAAAGATTCTGAAGCACCGGATGCTTTCCTTTTCTTCACTGCAGCTTGCTCTGCAGCCTTGGTCTTCCTCACGTCTGATGCAGATGGAAGGGTAGGAGTTGGTGTAGGCGCAGGAGGAGCTGAGGAATCTGGTTGATTTTCTTCAGGCGCAACTGATGCAGTTGCCCTGACTTCTTCAATTTCTTCAGGTGCACCACTAGTGGATGCCCTGGCAATTTCTTCAGTGGCTGGAATGGAGTCATAAGCCCTGGAACTAGCATTTTCATCAGCAGCCTGAATGTCATCAGCAGTGCTAGCATGTTCTTCAGTTGGCTGAGCAGAAGCTTCAGCTTGAGGAATTTCTTGTTGCGATGGGGCTGCAACATTGGTGAACTTCTCAGTCAGATTCACAAACCTGACTTTGGCTCCTTGCCAATCAGCATAGTAAGCATTGAAATCATCGCTGAGGGCTTTGATTTCAGACTGGATCTTGAGGAGTTCATCAGTTGTCATTTTGACAATGTTTTTCCTTAGGAACTTCTCTTTCTTGAACTGAGCCTTCTTGATTTGCCTGGCCTTCTCAAATTTCCATTTCTCTTCAGTGATGAAATGGGTCAGCATGTGACTTTGACCAGGAGTCAAATTGAAATCAGGCATAGGAGTGTTTGGGTCCTTGTGCCAGAGATCAATGTAATCTAGGATCGCACTTGGATCCAAAAGCAGTGGCACATTTGTGCCTTTGGCTCTAGCGGCCCTTTCTTGTCTGTCTCTGATGATTTCAGCAAGTTCATCATCATCAGCTTCATCGTCGGATGGCACTTGGAAGGCAACCTGTTTCTTCTTCGCACTTGGCCGAGGACCTCGACCAGCCGTTTCCTTTGTCTTCAGCAGAGTGGGGCCTGATGATGATTTTGGTGCAGCTGAGGAACTCGATGAGGCACCAGAGGCAATAGAGATGCCTGTAGTCCTTTGGCACGTGGCCAGATGTACAGGTGTTGAGGACTTTGCCGGAGCAGCTGAGGACTTTGGAGGAGGAGCTGAGGATTTTGTAGGAGCAGGAGCAGCATGAGGAACTGGCCGTGAGGGCTTTGAAGAATCTGGCCGTGAGGGCTTTGAAGATTCTGGCCGTGAGGGCATTGCTGAGGAACTTGGCCGTGAGGGCATAGTTGGTGAAGCACTTGGCTTGTGAGCGGGCTTCTTTGCCATTGATTTTCTTGGCCTGACAGAGGCCTCAGTGGCAGCAGCAGCAGCAGAGTCTTCATTGAATTTCCTCACTGCTTCTTTGGCTTGTCTTGCCAACTTGGCTTGGTGCTTGGCCCATTCTTCAGGGAAGTCCTCACCACGCTTGATGCTGGTGGGGTCAGCTTCTTGGCCAGGTGCCAATGGAGCTCTTGGGCATGGAGGATTTAGTGCGAATTTCTTCATATACTTCGGAGTTACATATCTGTACTCCCTTCATTCTCTTGCCCATCTCCTTTCAATCTTCTGTATGCGCACCTTGCGCTGATTTTTAGTTTCCTTTCCGAACTTGGCCTCATCAGGTATGCAATAGTCAGCATAGATGGCCTCAGGTATTTCAAAAGCAGTCATGACCTCAGGCTTCTTTCCTCCTTTCTGCGGCTTCTTACCGTCTGCCATATTCTTCAGATGAGGAATTTGAACAATCGAATTCTCTGAAGAAGTATGCAGCTTTTCTTCGAGGAACGCTTCAAATGAGTTAAGTTGATGAGAACCTAGTGATTCAGCAGCGGACATGAGTACCTGTGAACAGAATATAGTTGTGAGGAATTTGGAGAGGTCATATGCGTTCTGAGAAGGTTTTTCAAAAAGAACAAGTTTGAGGAATTTGACCAGATGAGCCTTGAAGAATTTCACTAAGTGTTCTTTGTCTTAGGTTCCAGAGTTGTATAGATCGAGGATTCACACAATTGAGTAATCTTGAAGAAAAATGATGCTTAGAGAAACGAATCAAGAACAGTTGACTAGTGAGGTGTTTTATGTGTGAGGATTTGAAGAATAAAACACCTTTGAAGATTTGTAGTGAAAATCTGAATCAAAGAGGGCAGTAAAAGTAACTTTTAATTACCCTTGATGAAGAACACGACGAACTGTGAAGTAGAACAGTGAAGTTCGTCGGTGTAGATCTTCCACGCCCTAACTTGGCAGAGGAGGACAGCTACGGCGGCGGCGGAGTGAAGATTTCCGCGACCGGCGCGAGTACGACGGCGACGAGGTTGAGGCAGTGAAGCTCTTCCTCACCGGCGACGATGGAGTAGCGGCGGCGCTAGGGTTTGAGAAGCTCGAGCGAGAGAGAGAGAGAGAGGTCGAGCGGAGTAAAGGGAGTGAGGAAGGGGAGAGGGGGTATTTATAGTTGCAGTGAAAAACTGTTTGCCCGAAGATTTAGGACGAACATGCCCCTGACCCTTCTCATCCGCATGACATGTGTCACCCACGTACTGAGAAGTGGAGATCGTGTTAGATCATGGGTGAATAGATAAGTCTATCGTGGGACACGAGACGGTTTGAGCGGTAAAACCGAGAATTTGGATAAGATAAGTTTTTTAAGTTCCGTTCGCAATTTCTTCAGCTGACAAGGACACAGTGAAGATTTTGAACGAGTTTCAAATAGAACGCACATGAAGAATTTGTGAATAGACTGGGTTGAGTATAGCATAGAGGGGAAAGGGTCCGATCACATTCACTGATATATATCCAATGAAGAAAAACGACGGAAACAGTGAAGATTTTGCAAAGTTGAAGAATTTGAAAAAACTGAAGAATTTCAAAACTGAGGAATTTCAAAATGAAGATTTTCAACTTTGGTGGTGGCGTGACCCATCGTATAAGAATGATGATTTCAGACACCGCGTACAATTGTCGTAGGGTTCTGAGAATCAAATTCTTCATTAATTTCTTCACACTTAGAGTGTTACTTCATTGATTGAAGAAAAACGTTTCTTCATGTGTTGCACAACTAAGTCATCAATTTTGCATAAGTGTTAGGATGAGTGTCCTTTTTCAAAGAACATTCGAAGATTCTAGGATATGTAGCTCACACCGCAACTTGCTAAATCTCTTCTCATCGAAGGGCTTTGTGACGATATCAGCCAGCTGTTCTTCAGTCTTCACATGCTCGATGGAGATGTCGCCCTTCAACACATGATCACGAAGAAAATGATGACGAATCTGAATGTGCTTTGTCTTCGAGTGCTGAACTGGGTTGTGAGCAATCTTGATGGCACTCTCATTATCACAGAGGAGAGGCACATTCTTCACATTGACGCCATAGTCCTTGAGGGTTTGCTTCATCCATAGCAGTTGAGCACAGCAAGAACCAGCAGCAATGTACTCAGCTTCGGCAGTAGACAGTGATACGCAGTTCTGTTTCTTCGAGGACCAACAGACCAAAGATCATCGGAGGAAATGACAAGTAACAAATGTTGACTTGCGGTCCACACGATCACCAGCATAGTCAGAGTCAGAATATCCAATGAGATCAAAAGTAGAGCCCTTGGGGTACCATAATCCTAGTGTTGGTGTGTGAGCTAGATATCGAAGAATATGCTTCACAGCCTTATGGTGTGATTCCTTCGGTGCAGCTTGAAATCGGGCACACATGCAAACACTAAGCATTATATCTGGCCTAGATGCACATAAGTACAATAAACAACCAATAATGGAGCGATATACCTTGTGATCGAAGTCAATACCATTTTCATCAGTGCATAGATGGCCATTTGCGGGCATAGGAATTTTGACGCCTTTGCAATCTTGCATGCCAAATTTCCTCAGAACATCCTTGAGGTATTTCTCCTGAGATATGAATATGCCATTGTGTTGTTGACGAATTTGAAGACCTAAGAAGAATTTCAACTCTCCCATCATAGACATTTGATATTCTTCACTCATCATATAGGCAAATTCATCACTATAACGTTGGTCAGTACAGCCAAAGATAATATCATCAATGTATATTTGGCACACAAACAGTTCACCATCATAAGATTTAGTAAAGAGAGTAGGGTCGAGTGAACCGGGTGTGAAGCCATTCTTCACGAAGAATTCCTTCAAAGTATCATACCACGCCCGAGGGGCCTGCTTGAGGCCATAGAGGGCCTTGTTGAGTCTGAAGACTTTGTCAGGATTCTTTGGATCTTCAAAACCTGGGGGTTGAGCAACATATACTTCTTCCTCAAGCTTACCATTGAGGAATGCACTTTTCACATCCATTTGATATAAAGTGATGTTATGATGGTTAGCATAAGCAAGTAATATGTGAATAGCCTCAAGTCTAGCAACAGGTGCAAAAGTTTCATCGAAATCAATTCCTTCAACATGTGTGTAGCCTTGAGCTATAAGTCGTGCCTTATTCCTCACCACAAGGCCATTTTCATCTTGCTTGTTGCGGTAGATCCACTTTGTGCCAATGATATTATGCTTGCGAGGATCTGGACGTTTGACCAGTTCCCAGACATTGTTGAGCTCGAACTGATGTAATTCTTCTTACATGGCCTGAATCCACTCAGGCTCCAGAAATGCTTCATCTACCTTAGTGGGCTCTGTGATAGAGACAAAAGCATAGTGCCCACAAAAGTTAGATAAATGTGAAGCTTTTGAGCGTGTGAGAGGACCTGGTGCTTCAATGTCATCGATGATCTTTTCAACTTGCACTTCTTTTGCAATGCGAGGATGAGTTGGTTGTCGTCGAGGAATTTGATCAGCATTTTCTTCAGCACCATTTTCTTCAGTGTTTTCATCAGGTGCATCAGCGTGATTTTCTTCACGTTCTGGAATGAATTCTTCAGTAGATTCTTCGGTAGGAATGACATCCTCAGTAGCCTTGAACTTGATAGAATCCTCAGGTGCTAGTTCATCTATCACAGAAGGTAGGTGCTCTCTTTGCGAGCCATTAGTTTCATCGAACCGCACATCTACAGTTTCAACAACCTTGTGAAGAACGTTGTTGAAGACTCTGTAGGTGTGCGAGTCCTTTCGGTAACCAAGCAGAAAACCTTCATGTGCTTTCGGTGCAAATTTAGCATTGTGATGAGGATCTCTAATCCAACATTTAGCACCGAAGACTTTGAAATAACTCACATTGGGTTTCTTGTCAGTGAGGAGTTCATAGGCAGTCTTCTTGAAGAATTTGTGAAGATATACCCGATTGATGACATGGCACGCAGTATCAATTGCCTCAATCCAGAAATGACGAGGCGTCTTGTATTCATCAAGCATAGTACGAGCCATTTCAGCGAGGGTTCTGTTCTTGCGCTCCACAACGCCATTCTGCTGAGGAGTATAAGGAGCAGATAACTCATGAGTAATACCAAGTTCATCGAGATAGCCATCAAGACCGGAATTCTTGAACTCGGTCCCATTGTTAGTTCTGATGTGCTTGATCTTCACACCAAAGTTGGTTGAAGCCCTCAAGGAAAATCGTTTGAAGATTTCCTGCACTTCATGTTTGTAAGTGACAATGTGTACCCATGTGTAACGAGAATAGTCATCAACAATAACAAAGCCATATAGAGACGCATCATTTGAAACAGCAGAATAATGATTAGGACCAAAGAGATCCATGTGAAGCAATTCGAATGGACGAGTAGTGGTCATGATAGTCTTTGTTGGATGCTTGGCCCTTGTCATCTCTCCAGCTTCACAAGCTCCGCATAAGTGATCCTTGAGGAATTTGAAATTCTCAATGCCAATGACATGCTTCTTCTTCGCAAGCATGTTCAGATTCCTCATGCCAGCATGACCAAGTCGTCGATGCCATAGCCAGCCTTCTGAAGCCTTTGCCAGTAAGCACATGGCTGGTTGTGGTCCTGTAGAGAAATCAACAATATACAGATCTCCTCTCCTAAAGCCTTCGAAGACTTTGGAATGGTCAGCTTCCATGATCACAACACAACGATATCTTCCAAAGACAACAACCATATCGAGATCACAAAGCATTGAGATAGACATGAGGTTGTATCCTAAGGACTCGACAAGCATGACTTTGTCCATGTGTCGATCCTTTGAGATCGCAACCTTACCTAGACCCAATACCTGACTTTTGCCTTTGTCAGCGAAGATGATGTGCTTCAAATGTGAGGTGATAAGGGAGCATCCATCAATAGGTTCTTGTCACCAGTCATGTGATTTGTGCATCCACTATCGAGGACCCACTTGTTTGCTTTGGGCTGATCATCCTGCAGATGAATTAGTGCATCTTACGAACTCATATACTTCATCAGTGAAGAATATGACGTCAAATTCATTAGTTCAATTTCATCAAGCAATATCACAGATAAGCACTGTGAGGATGTGTGAAATGAAAGTCCATTTCATCATGATTCGCCTTCGTCCTTTCAAGCACTTTTGTCAGGCCCCCAGCAAATTCTTCAGACGTTAAAGCACGTCTGGAGACCTGACCCTGCATAAGATATTAGTTATTTTTCTTCACCACCCACATCTGAAGGGGTGGCAAAGAGTTCATCACTCTGCGAGCACCATATGAGAATGGTGGCATAGAAGACAATCCATTTTGTTTCACATAAGAGGGATTAGGGTAAGCATATGAATAAGCAGAGAAATTCTTCGAGGACTTATGAACATAATGATTTGAAGAATAATGCGCATATTCATAGCCCTTAGCTCTACCCTGCGAAACATAATGGTTAGCACGATGATGATCATATGAGGACTTTGATCCTTTTGAGGAATTTGATCCACGTGAGGAATTTGGTCCGTATGAGGACTTGGATCCATATGAAAAATTTGGTCCATATGAAGAGTTTGATCTGGGGTTCCTATTCTTCACAGGTGGTGCCATGAGGACATTCACCTGAAGACTTTCAAGGCACTTCTTGGGAACCCAGATTTTCTTCATAGGAGAACCGTTCCTGCAGTTAGTGCCAACATATCTAGCAAATACTTCACCATTCTGATTTTTGAACAGTTTATAGTTGGAGTCAAATGACTCATCAGAAGAATGAGGAGATTCACATGTAAAGCCAGATAAGTTAGATTGGTCAACTGGAGGTCCCTTTGCAGCAACCCATGAGGTTTTGGGGTACTACTCAGGCTTCCAATATGTTCCATCAGCATTGAGTTTCCTCTCAAAGGCAATACCCTCTTTCCTAGGGTTTCTGTTGAGGATCTGCTTTTTGAGCACATCACAAAGAGTCTGATGCCCTTTGAGGCTTTTGTACATGCCTGTCATGTACAATTCCTTCTGCCCTGCATCGTCAGTGATACTAGCAATGTCCTCAGATGAGGAATTAGTGATAGCAGAGGCAGGTGCAGAAGTAACAGTTGAAGCATTTGAACATTCAGGTGAAGAATTAGTAGATTCACGTTCAATGCACTTTAAGCATGGAGGAACAAATTCTTCCTGAGAAGCGCTGATTTGTTGAGCAAGTAATGAATCACGCTCCTTCTGAAGATCTTCATAACTCACTCTTAGCTTCTCAAGATCTTGCTTTATTTGAAGAAATTCATAAGAAAGCTTCTCGTGATCAGATAAGAGAGTTTTGTGATGACTTTGAAGGTTGTCAAACTTAGACTGAAGTCTTTGAAGATTTTCAGTTAAGTCTTTAGTGCAGTCCATTTCATCACCCAACATATCATCACTTTTGTCTAGCATGTTTTGAAGTTTCTCAATGGCCTTTTGTTGTTTCAAAACAATCTTAGCAAGTTTAGAGTAGCTAGGCTTAAGATTTTCATCAGATTCATCCTCACTAGATTCAGAGGAGGGGTATTTTGTTACCTTGGCACCCTTTGCTATGAAGCAATGGGTGGGAGCGTAGTCATCATTAACTTCATCAGTGTTGTTGGTGTTGCCATTTTCTTCAGAGTTGAAGATAGACTTGCTGACAAATGCGGTAGCAAGAGCTAGACTTGCCACACCTGACTCAGGCTCCTCGGATGCCTCCTCTTCCTCATGTTCCTCAGATTCAGCTTCAGAGTCCATTTCCTTGCCAATGAATGCCCGAGCCTTCTTGGAGCTGCTCTTCTTGTGACATGAAGACTTTGAGGATTTTGATGATGAAGACTTTGAAGATTTCTTCTTCTTCTTGGCATCATGAGAACTGTAATCCTTGTATTTCTTCTTCTTTGATTCCTTGTCCCACTGAGGACAATCTTGAATATAGTGACCAAGCTTCTTGCATTTGTGGCATAGCCTTCTCTTATAGTCAATTGATGAGGAATCACTGCTCCTTGAGGATTTTCCAAAGCGACCACGTCTTGAGAACTTCTGGAACTTCTTCACGAGCAGTGCTAGCTCCTGGCTCAATTCTTCAGGATCACCAAGGCTACTACCAGAGTCTTCACATTCAGATTCAGACACAGCCTTTGCCTTCAGGGCACGTGGTTTGCCATAGCTTGAACCATAGAGATCTCTCTTTTCAGCAAGCTGGAACTCATGAGTATTTAGCCTCTCGAGGATATCACCGGGATCTAGTGACTTGTAATCAGCACGCTCTTGAATCATCAGTGCTAGAGTGTCAAATGAAGAATCGAGTGATCTCAGCAATTTCTTCACCACCTCATGGTCGGTGATGTCAGTGGCACCGAGTGCTTGAAGCTCATTTGAGATATTAGTGAGGCGATCGAAGGTTTGCTGAACATTTTCATTGTCGAGTCTTTTGAAAAGGTTGAAGAGATTGCGAAGAACGTCAACACGAGAGTCACGTTGAGTTGAGACTCCTTCCTTTACTTTGGAGAGCCTTTCCCAGATAAGCTTAGCAGTTTCCAAAGCACTCACTCTTCCATACTGTCCTTTGCTCAGATGGCCACATATGATACTCTTCGCTTGAGAATTGAGTTGCTTGAATCTCTTCACATCATCAGCATTCAGGGAAGGTGTGACTGAGGGAACACCATTTTCCACAACGTACCAGAGATCATTGTCAATTGCTTCAAGATGCATTCGCATCTTATTCTTCCAGTAGGGGTAGTCCATGCCATCGAAGGTAGGACACCCAGCGGAGACCTTGATCATACCTGCGGTCGACATAACTAGAACTCTAGGTGATTAAACCAAAATCACACAGAACAAGGGAGTACCTTGCTCTGATACCAATTGAAAGTGTGTTATATCGACTAGAGGGGGGGGGTGAATAGGCGATTTTTATGAATTCTTCACTGAGGAATTTGTCGGTGAGGAAATTCCTTAGCGAAGAACTACTTGCAGCGGAATAAGTACTCAGAAGTAAGCATAACAGTATACAGACATAGTCATCATGATGAAATGAAGACAAACACAGAGTACAGAAAGCGTAATCACAGGATAACACAAGATGAAGACAAACAGACTGAAGAAATTGAACTAAAGAAATTGAGAAAGTCTTCAGTCAAAGTCTTCAAACACAGATATGAACAATCACTCAACACAGTAATGAGGAAATGAAGGAGTTGAGGAAATAGAACCAGTTAGGTTGGTGAAGACAATGATTTGGTAGACCAGTTCCAACTGTTGTATCAGTTGTACATCTGTTTGGAGCGCCTGAGTATTTAAACTCGAGGACACACAGTACCGGACACCCAGTCGCTGAGCACGCAGCTCAGGACACCAAGTCCTCACCGTATTCTCCTTGAACTAAGGTCACACAGACCTCATCCAATCACTCGTAGTAAGTCTTCAGGCAACTTCCAAACCTTCACATACTCGGTCACTCGGCGATCCACAAATTCTCTTGGACGCTCTAGACCATGACGCCTAACCGTCTGGAAGAAGCACAATCTTCAAAGGTAACAAGTGTCGGATCCACGCAGTATCAATCTCTTCAGTGATGCTCAATCACTTTGGGGTTTGTAGGTGTTTGGGTTTGTGTTTTCCTCACTTGATGATTTTCGCTCAAAGTCCTCGGAGGATGGGTTGCTCTCAAATGACAAGTGTCAGTTTCTCTCGGAGCAGCCAACCAGCTAGTGGTTGTAGGGGGCGGCTATTTATAGCCTGGGGAGCAGCCCGACATGATAAGACACAAATGCCCTTGTCTGATATGACCGTTAGGTGGATAAGATATTTTGGGACAGCTGGCGCGCAGCACAGCAACGGTCGGAAATTTGACTCTCAAATTCCTCAGGGCTATCATGTTCCTTACTATGTAGGCAATCCGCACTGGCGAATTCCTAACTCCTCAGTCAGAACAAATTCCTCAGCGACCAGAAGAACTTCGTCTCTGTCACTGAAGAAATTGACTGAACTGTATGAGATTTCCAAAGGCTTCACTCGAAGGGTTTGGTAGGTGTAGGATTTTGAGTTGAGCATCACATGGAAATTTTTCCTTAGTATTTCCTCGACCCCCTTTAACAGTACGGTGTTTCCTATGACTCAAGAAAGAGAAAAACAAAACTATGAAAACGAAAGTCTTCAAGCTTCATATTCCTCGCATGAATATCAAGTCTTCACGGACACACCAATTTCTTCACTTTCAAAGTCTTCATGAAAGTCTTCAGGAATACCAAAATCTTCAGTCGAAGATATTCATTTTTAGGGGTCGACTTTCACTGTAAATATCAAACTCCTCATAGACTTATAGACATGTGTACACTCACAAACGCATTAGTCCCTTAACCTATAAGTCTTCAATACACCAAAATCACTAAGGGGCACTAGATGCACTTACATCCTCCCAGCAACCGATTGACTCTGCTAGCAAGCTGTTAAGCCAATGCCGAGCTGGTCCTTTAAGTTTGAGTGGGAGGTATTTTATAGCATGTAGATCATCACCGCGGGCCATGTGGATATGAAGGAGATAATCTTCTATCCATACCGCAGGATCTGTTGTGCCATTGTATGATTCGATGTTGATGGGTTTAAACCCCTCTGGGATTTGATGATCCATTACTTCATCTGTGAAGCATAGTGGGTGTGCGGTGCCTCTGTACTGGGCTATAGCACGACGTAGCTCATATGAGCTTTGCCTGCCGTGTTCGGCCTGGCCGTATTTGCCATATCCGGCGTGACGGTTATCGTCACATGTCGTGGGGCGCCCACGCGATCCATAGATCGATCTTGTTTTCCTTGCCTTGTCCTCCAATATGTCTTGCAGGTCTGGCGCGTTTCCCCGTGCCTTGGTACTTTTTGGGCGGTGCCGGGGTGCGGCTTGAGTTGATGGCCGAGAGGCCTCTCTGTCCCGACCACGGGGTGGCCGGTCAGCCGCGTCATACGTTGGTGATGTAGGTTTAGTTGCTTCCTCCTCTAATCGGGGTAGCAGCCTGCGCTTTGGGTAGCTCTTGGAGGGGCGTTCGAGTTCGTACTCTTCGGCAGCGAGGACTTCAGTCCATCTGTCGGCTAGCAAGTCTTGGTCAGCTCTAAGCTGCTGTTGTTTTTTTCTTGAGGCTGCTTGCCGTGGCCATAAGACTGCATTTGAAACGCTCTTGTTCGACGGGATCCTCAGGCACGACAAATTCGTCGTCGTCGAGGCTTGCCTCGTCTTCGGAGGGAGGCATGTAATTATCGTCCTCGACCTCTCTGTCTGCCACTCTCTCATGAGGGCTGGCTTCTCCATCCTCCTGTGCTAAATCCTGCTGGAGGGGGTTGTCTTCGGCACTGTCCGGGGTGTTATTATCTCCTGTGCCAGAATCGCCGTTTTTGCTTTGGCGGGATTTAGAGCGGCGCCGCTAACGTGGGCGCTTAGGCTGTTTCTTGGAGGGGTCATCCTCCGTTGTTCCATCGCCATTCCCTTCTTTTGGGGTGTCCACCATGTATATGTCATATGACGAGGTGGGTTTCCTGTGCCCTATAGGCACTGGTTCTTGATCGTCTCCTTCATCGGCGTCCATACCGTCGATGTCTTCGGAGTCGAAGTCGAGCATGTCGGTTAAATCATCGACAGTGGCTATGAAGTGGGTGGTGGGTGGGCTTCGAATCTCTTCGTCGTCCGCATCCCAACCTTGCTGACCGTAGTCCGGCCAGGGCTCTCCTGATAAAGAGAGAGACTGTAGTGAATTCAGAATGTCGCTAAAGGGCGAGTGCTAAAAGATGTTCGCGGCGGCGAACTCCATGATCGGCGCCCAATCGGGTTCGATCGGCAGGGGTGCGGAAGGCTCGGAATCCGGAAAGGAGTCTGGCACCTTGGAGTCGTGAGCTTCGCAAAGGACAAGACTGATGTTCGGCTCGATCGCCATAGAGATTGCAGCCCCCGAGGTGGTGTCGAGCCACCCGTCCTCGGTCGCTGTAGTCGGCTCCGAGCTAAGGGTCGGAGCGGACACCGGAGCGGCCCTCTAGGCACTGTCCAGCGGCAGATCTAGATCATGCCCATCGTGACAGTGCGGCGCGCTCGGCTGTGGCTCGAATCCATCGAAGATCAAGTCTCCGCGGATGTCAGCCGTGTAGTTCAAACTTCCAAATCTGACCTGATGGCCAGGGGCGTAGCTTTCGATCTGCTCCAGATGGCCAAGTGAATTGGCCCGCAGTGCAAAGCCGCCAAATACGAAGATCTGTCGGCGAGAAAAATCTCACCCTGGACTGCGTCGTTGTTGATGATCGGAGGAGCCATCGGGCCTAAAGGTGACGACATAGAGGAACTCTCAATGAAAGCACCAATGTCGGTGTCAAAATCGGCGGATCTCGGGTAGGGGGTCCCGAACTCTGCGTCTAGGCGGATGGTAACAGGAGACAAGGGAACGATGTTTTTACCCAGGTCCGGGCCCTCTCGATGGAGGTAAAACCCTACTCCTTCTTGATTAATATTGATGATATGGGTAGTACCAGAGTAGATCTACCACGAGATCAGAGAGGCTAAACCCTAGAAGCTAGCCTATGGTATGATTTTGTTCGTCCTACAGACTAAAACTCTCCGGTTTATATAGACACTAGAGAGGGCTAGGGTTACACAGAGTCAGTTACAATGGGAGGAGATCTACATACCGTATCGCCAAGCTTGCCTTCCACGCCAAGGAAAGTCCCATCCGGACATGGGACGAAGTCTTCAATCTTGTATCTTCATAGTCCAGGAGTCCGGCCAAAGGTCACAGTCCAGTCATCCGGACACCCCCATTTCCAGGACTCTCTCACTCCCACTTTCAATATGTATCTAGATCGAGACTTAGAGTCATCCAGATCGGTGCCAAAGCTTGCATCGATGTAACTCTTTATGATGAACTCTTTATCACCTCCATAACCGAGAAATATTTCCTTATTCCACTAAGGATAATTTTGACCGTTGTCCAGTGATCTACTCCTAGAACACTATTGTGCCCTCTTGCCAAACTCCTGATGAGATACACAATAGGTCTGGTACATAGCATAGCATACTTTATAGACCCTATGACTAAGGCATAGGGAATGACTTTTTATTCTCTTTCGATTTTCTGCCATGGTCGGGTTTTGAGTCTTACTCAACTTCACACCTTGCAACACAGGCAATAACTCCTACTTTGACTGTTCCATTTTGAACTACTTCAAAATCTTATCAAGGTATGTACTCATTGAAAAATCTTATCAAGCGTCTTGATCTATCTCTATAGATCTTGATGCTCAATGTGTAAGCAGCTTCACTGAGGTCTTTCTTTGAAAAACTCCTTTCAAACACTCCTTTATGCTTTCCAGAAAATTCTACATTATTTTTGATCAACAATATGTCATTCACATATACTTATCAGAAAGGCTGTAGTGCTCCCACTCACTTTCCTGTAAATACAAGCTTCACCACAAGTCTGTATAAAACTATATGATTTGATCAACTCGTTAAAGCGTATATTCCAACTCCGAGATGCTTGCACCAGTCCATAGATGTATCACTGGAGCTTGCACACTTTGTTAGCACCTTTAGGGTTGACAAAACCTTCTGGTTGCATCATATACAACTCTTCTTTAAGAAATATCCATTTAAGGAATGCAGTTTTGACATCCATTTGCCAGATTTCATAAAATACTGCTAACATGATTCGGACGGATTTAAGCATCGCAACAGTTGAGAAAATCTCATTGTAGTTAACACCTTGAACTTGTCAAAAGCCTTTTTGTGACAAGTCGAGCTTTGTAGATAGTAACACTACTATCAGTGTCTGTCTTCCTTTTGAAGATCCATTTATTTAATATGGCTTGCCGATCATCAGGCAAGTACACCAAAGTCCATACTTTGTTCTTATACATGGATCCCATCTCAGATTTCATGGCCTCAAGCCATTTCGCGGAATCTGGGCTCATCATCGCTTCCTCATAGTTCTTAGGTTCATCATGGTCTAACATGACTTCCATAATAGGATTACCGTACCACTTTGGTGCGGACCATACTCTGGTTGACCTACGAGGTTCGGTAGTAACTTGGTCTGAAGTTTCATGATCATCATCATTAGCTTCCTCACTAATTGGTATATGAATCACTAGAACTGATTTCTCTAATGAACTACTATCCAATTCGGGAGAAGGTACAATTACCTCATCAAGTTCTACTTTTCTCCCACTCACTTCTTTTGAGAGAAACTCCTTCTCTAGAAAGGATCCATTTTTAGCAACGAATATCTTGCCTTCGGATCTATGATAGAAGGTGTACCCAACAGCTTCCTTTGGGTATCCTATGAAGATGCACTTCTCCAATTTGGGTTTGAGCTTATCAGGTTGAAGCTTTTTCACATAAGCATCACAGCCCCAAACTTTAAGAAATGAAAACTTTGGTTTCTTGCCAAACCACAGTTCATAAGGCGTCGTCTCAAACGGATTTCGATGGTGCCCTGTTTAACGTGAATGTAGCTGTCTCTAATGCATAACCCCAAAACGATAGTGGTAAATCGGTAAGAGACATCATAGATTGCCCCATATCTAATAAAGTGTGGTTACGATGTTCAGACACACCATTACGTTGTGGTGTTCCAGGTGGCGTCAGCTGTGAAACTATTCCACATTGTTTTAAATGAAGGCCAAACTCGTAACTCAAATATTCTCCTCCACGACCAGATCGTAGAAATTTTTATTTTCTAGTTACGATGATTCTCCACTTCACTCTGAAACACTTTGAACTTTTCAAATGTTTCAGACTTGTGTTTCATTAAGTAGATACACCCATATCTGCTTAAACCATCTGTGAAGGTCAGAAAATAACGATACCCGCCACGAGCATCAACACTCATTGAACCGCATACATCAGTATGTATTATTTCTAATAAGTCACTAGCTCATTCCATTGTTCCAGAGAACAGAGTTTTAGTCATCTTGCCCATAAGGCACGGTTCGCAAGCATCAAATGATTCATAATCAAGTGATTCCAAAAGTCCATCTTTATGGAGTTTCTTCATGCGCTTTACACCGATATGACCCAAACGGCAGTGCCACAAATATGTTGCACTATCATTATCAACTTTGCATCTTTTGGCATCAATATTATGAATATGTGTATCACTATGATCAAGATTAAATAAACCATCAACATTGGGTGTATGACCATAGAAGGTTTTATTCATGTAAACAGAATAACAATTTATTCACTATCTTAGATGAATAATCGTATCGCAATAAACATGATCTAATCATATTTATGCTCAATGCAAACACCAAATAACATTTATTTAGGTTCAACACTAATCTCGGAAGTATAGGGAGTATGCGATGATGATCATATAAATCTTGGAACCACTTCCAACACACATCGTCATTTCACTCTCAACTAGTCTCTGTTTATTCTGCAACTCCTGTTTCGGGTTACTAATCTTAGCAACCGAACAAGTATCAAATACCCAGGGGCTACTATAAACACTAGTAAGGTACACATCAATAACCTATATATCAAATATACCCTTGTTCACTTTGCCATCCTTCTTATCCGCCAAATATTTGGGGTAACTCCGCTTCCGGTGACCATTTCCTTTGCAGTAGAAGCACTTAGTTTCAGGCTTAGGTCCAGCTTTGGGCTCCTTCACAGGAGTGACAACTTGCTTGCCATTCTTCTTGAAGTTCCCTTTCTTTGCCCTTTACTTGAAACTAGTGGTCTTGTTAATCATCAACACTTGATGCTTTTCCTTAATTTCTACCTTCGTTGATTTCAGCATCACTAAGAGCTTGGGAATTTCTTTCGTCATCCCTTGCATATTATAGTTCATCACGTAGTTCCAGTAACTTGGTGATGGTGACTAGAGAACTCTGTCAATCACTATATTATCTAGAAGATTAACTCCCACTTGATTCAAGCGATTGTAGTACCCAGACATTCTGAGCACATGCTCACTAGTTGAGCAATTCTCCTCCATCTTTTAGGCAAAGTACTTGTCAGAGGTCTCATACCTCTTGACACGGGCCTGAGTCTGAAATACCAATTTCAGCTCTTGGAACATCTCATATGCTCGTGACGTTTCAAAAACGTTTTTGAAGTCCTGGTTCTAAGTCGTAAAGCATGGTGCACTAAACTATCAAGTAGTCATCATATTTAGCTAGCCAAACGTTCATAACGTCTGCAACTGCTCCTGAAATAGGTCTGTCACCTGACGGTGCATCATGGACATAATTCTTCTGTGCAGCAATGAGGATACACTTTAGATCACGGACCCAGTCCGCATCATTGCTACTATCATCTTTCAACTTAGTTTTCTCTAGGAACATATAAAAAACATAGGGAAGCTATAACGCGAGCTATAGATCTACAACATAATTTGCAAAATACTATCAGAACTAAGTTCATGATAAATTAAAGTTCAATTAATCATATTACTTAAGAACTCCCTTTTAGATAGACATCCCTCTAGTCATATAAATGATCACGTGATCCAAATCAACTAAACCATGTCCGATCATCACGTGAGATGGAGTAGTTTTCAATGGTGAACATCACTATGTTGATCATATCTACTATATGATTCACACTCGACTTTCGGTCTTAGTGTTCCGAGGCCATATCTGCATATGCTAGGATCATCAAGTTTAACCCAAGTATTTTGCGTGTCCAAAATTGGCTTGCACCCGTTGTATGTGAATGTAGAGCCTATCACACCCGATCATCACGTGGTGTCTCAGCACGAAGAACTGTCGCAACGGTGCATACTTAGGGAAAACACTTATGTTGTAGGGTGGAAACCCTAAGAGGGATCTTTTCACACTTGGAGGGGGAAAAGGAGATGAACACCAAGAACACAATGGGGAAATCACTCCAACAATACCCAATTACACATCCACTAGAATAACACCACAAGATCCACAAGTCACAAACACAATCAAAGGAAAGATGCAATGGCAAAGTTCTTCTCACTCCTAGGAGGTGAGGTCTTGAAGATAGTCTTCTCCTTATGGAGGTCTTGAAATCCACAAGGATTCTTCCCTAAGCGGTCTTGATCCACAAGAGGGAAGGTAGAAGGAGAAAAGCTCACAAATATCTCATCTAATACTTTGCTAACCCTAAACATGGTCCTAGGTACGACTAATATATCCTTGGGGCCGAAACGGATGAAGAGGAGGCCGAAGAGGCGATCTCAGCCAACCATCCTGGGAGGCCCATGCGCACGGAGTAAGTTGGGCCCATGCCCGTGCGCCAACTCTCTGGGTAGTCCGTGGGCACGGGGTTTCGGGTGCCCATGCGCACGGGGTCACCTGGGCCTTCCAGTGTTGCTGCTGTTGCACTCCGTTTTGGTTCACGTGGCCTTGGGGTGGTCCTCCTTCTCCTTGGTGATGCTCCTGAGCTTCTTGGTGATATTCCTCTTCATACTTAAGGAGGCATAGCATATTTTGGTGAGGTAGCAACCATGTTCCATTCGTATCCGTATGCAAGTCAAGTAGGAAGGAGTTCACCTTGGTTTCCAAAGCACGTGCTCTAGATCTTGTCATAGGTCCACGTGGGGTTTGATGTGTTGGTGTAGATTCCATGGGGATGATGGAAGGATGCTCTGCAT
>NC_057807.1:324350683-324359719 GCF_018294505.1 Triticum aestivum | reverse complement strand
GAGAGGTCTTTGACGTTGAAGATGTCGCTCACGTTGTACTTTTCTCCTGGGAGTTCAATCTTGTAAGCGTTGTTGTTGTAGAGTGCTAGCACCTTGAAGGGTCCATTGGCTCGAGGTAGAAGTTTGTACTTGCGTTCGTTGTGGAAGCGGTCCTTGCGAAGGTGTAGCCACACGAGATCTCCAATGTCGAATATCATGGGTTGCTTGTTGATGTTGAGTTTGGTCGCGAGTCGTTGTACTTGGCGCTCGATGGTGGTCCTTGTCTCTTCGTGCATCTTCTTGAGGTAGCTCGCGCATGCACTCGCGTCCATGTTGGTTCGCTCTTGTAGTGGAAGAGGTAAAATGTCCAATGGGGACAATGGGTTGAAGCCGTAAACGACCTCGAAGCGGGACTTGCTAGTAGTTGAATGTCTTGCACGGTTGTAGGCGTACTCGGCGATGGGTAGGCACTCCTCCCACTCCTTGATGTTCCTCTTGATCAACACGCGAAGTAGAGTGGAGAGTGTATGGTTCGTCACCTCCATTTGGCCGTCGGTTTGAGGATGGTATGTCGAAGAGAACAAGAGCTTGTTTCCGAGCTTGGCGCATAGCGTCTTCCAAAAGTAACTCAAGAACTTGACGTCGCGGTCCGAGACGATTGTCTTTGGTACTCCATGGAGTCGCAAGATTCCCCTACAAAAGAGATTGGCAATATGTGAAGCATCATCTATCTTGTTGCATGGAATGAAATGTGACATCTTAGAAAATCGGTCCACAACAACAAACACGGAATCTTTTCCATTTTGAGTTCTAGGCAAGCCAAGTACAAAATCCATGCTAATGTATTCCCAAGGTTGATAAGGAATAGGAAGAGGCATGTAAAGACCATGGGATTGAGCTTTAAACTTAGCTTTGCGACATATAGATCATCAGTTGGTGAAGTGTGAGACGTCACAGAACATCCTGGGCCAAAAGTAGTTCTTGGAGAGCATGGCGAATGTCTTCTCGTGTCCAAAGTGTCCCATGAGTCCGCCTCCATGAGCCTCTTGCCAAAGGAGCAAACGAAGAGAAGACTCAGGAATGCAAAGTTTGTTATCTCTCATAAGATAATCATCCTTGATGTAATATCGTTCCCAAGATGTATGCATCAAACACTTGGCATAAGGAGTAGCAAAGGTTGGATCATTCGCATACAAGTCTTCTATGGCTCAAAGCCAATAACATTCAACTCAAGTTAAGTGACAAGCGTGCATATGCGGGAAAGGGCATCCACCACTATGTTTTCCTTACCCTCGATGCACTTGATCACATAGAGGAAAGACTCTATAAATTCACTCCATTTGGCATGATGCTTGTTCAATTTGGTTTGGCCTTTTAAGTACTTAAGTGTTTCATGATCAGTATGTATGACAAACTCATGCGGTCTAAGATAATGTTCCCAAACATGTAACACACGTACTAAAGCATACAATTCTTTGTCATATATGGGGTAGTTAAGTTGAGCACCGGAGAGTTTTTCACTAAAATATGCAATAGCTTGTTTTTCTTGCATCAAAACTCTGCCAATGCCATGATCGCTTGCATCGCAATGAACCTCAAAAGTTTTGTCAAAGTTTGGTCAAGCAAGAATTGGAGCATGATTAAGCAAAGATTTGAGCTCATCAAAAGCGGTAGATTGCAAATGTCCCCAAACAAAAGGAGCGTTTTTCTTACTCAAGGCATGCAAAGGTGCGGCGATGGTGATAAAGTCTTTCACAAAGCAACAATATAAACCCACAAGGCCAAGAAAGCTACGCACTTGCTGCAAATTGGTGGGTTGTGGCCAAGTCTTAATTGCTTCAATTTTAGATTCATCAACATGGACACCCTTTGAGGAGACAACAAAACCCAAGAAAACAAGTTTGTCAACACCAAACATGCACTTATTCATGTTGGCGTAAAGACGTTCCTTGCGAAGAGTTTGCAAAACAGCCCTAACATGATTTAGATGCTCTTTCATGGATTTGCTAAAAACAAGTATGTCATCGAAGTAGACCACAACAAACACTACAATGTAAGGACGAAGCACAAAATGCATAAGACGCATGAAAGTACTGGGAGCTTCCAATAAACCCATGGGCATAACCAACCATTCGTACAAGCCAAATTTTGTTTTGAAAGTGGTTTTCCATTCATCACCTTCTTGTATGCGGATTTGATAATAGCCACTTTTAAGATCAATTTTTGAGAAAATGGTGGCGCCGCTAAGTTCATCTAGCATATCATCTAGGCGAGGAATGGGATGCCTATAACAAATGGTGATAGCATTGATGAGCCTACAATCTGAGCACATGCGAAAACTACCATCTTGCTTGGGTACAAGTATAACCGGAATGGCACAATGGCTTAAGCTTTCACGTACATGTCCGTTGTCGATGAGTTGTTGTAATTGCCATTGGATCTCCTTAGTTTCTTTGGGGTTGACGCGGCAGGGAGCCTTGTTTGGAAGAGGTGCGCCGGGGATGTGGTCGATCCTATGTTCAATGCCACGTAGGGGAGGGAGACCGGGAGGTAGCTCATCGGGAAAGACATCCTTGAATTCCTGCAACAAGTTGGAAAACGCTAGTGGGGTAGGATTAGGATTGTTAGTTTTTGGCACCTCGTCTTTGCATATGAGGACAAAGTGGATGACACTCGATGGGTTCTCACACACTTCTCTCATCTCTCTTTTTGTGGCTAGGAGGACTAAGTTTTTCTCTCTTGGCGAAGAGGCGCTCAATTTAGCTTATAGGTCTCACTTTCTGTTTGGTGGTGCACTCTCTTACTAGTATCTCCACGATGGGTGGAAGCTTGCTTGTCGGTGATCACTTGGTTTGGTGACATTGGTCGAAGCACATACTCCTTGCCTTTCATCTTGAAGCTATAGTGATTGGTACGCCCATTGTGGATGACGCCGTGGTCAAATTGCCATGGTCGACCAAGAAGGAGGTGGCAAACGGACATCGGGACGACATCACACTCCAAAGTGTCTTCATATGCTCCAATTTTGAAGGAAACTTTGGCCGTATGCTCAACTTTTATAGTTCCGGAATCGCTTAGCCATTGGACCTTGTACGGGCGCGGGTGCTTCATCTTGACCAATTGGAGCTTGGAGCGTAGTTCTTCACTTGCCAAGTTGTGACAACTACCTCCATCAATGATGACCTTGACGGACCTTCCATTGATGCCGGCCCTAGTGTGGAAGATGTGGCATCTTTGGTCTTCGTCTTGTTGATGTTGAAGAGTCAAGACTTTGGAGACAACGAGAGCGGGGCTCAAATCCTCATCATAAAAGACTTGATCATCTTCATCTTCCACTACAAAAAAATACACTTTCGTGATGATACACTAGGTCACGTTTTTTGTCAGGCATGTACATCCATGATCATTTCATGACAGAATCAAGATAGTCATACCTGTGCTGTCGTAGAAGTGTTCCATGACATTACCAAAATTATCATCACGGAAGTGTCCACTTCCATGACGATAAATCGCGCGCCACAAAAGTTCTTTCGTCAAGGGTGACCGACACGTGGCATCCATCGTAACGGAATGCCGTTAAGCTATTGGGTTGGGTTTTGGATCCGATAACCCATTAACAGCCCGGACCAATGGGAAATTTCCACGTGTAAAATTCTGATTGGCCAGAGGGAACACCTGTTAGCTCGTCAGTGGGCCAGATGTCACCCGTCCATTGGAGGAGACATGCCTATGATACGTCGACACATGGTTGGGCCCAATAGAGGCCCATATAGGTTAAAAAGGTCGGCCCAGTCAAAGGCCCGTAGTACTTAATCAGGTACTAGTGGGCCAGCCCAATAACGACCTGATTAATAAAGGCCCATTTACAGCCCGAAGCCAGATCTGGCCCGTTAATTGTTCGCCCAATATTTGGGCCCATTTATGGCCTGAAGCCAGATCTGGCCCATAAATTGTTCGCCCAATATTTGGGCCCATTTACGGCCCGAAGCCATATCTGGCCCATTAATTGTTCACCGAATATATGGGCCCAATTATAGCCTAGTGACTTTCGGCCTGTTAGAGGCCCGATGTAGACATGGGTCCATTTCAGCCCGGTGTGACTTTCGGCCTGGGAATGGCCCGTGCTACTCATGGGCCATATATGGTCCGATGGGACATCGGGCCCACTAACGGCCCATGCTAAAGGTGGCAACAGTTAAGCCCAACGTAACTTTGGGCCTGTTAAAGGCATGTCGCGTAATTCGGCCCGTTGATGCATGTACTAAGCTTTCAGCCTCTTAAAGGCCCATGATATCAGTGGGCCAACTAAGGCCCGAGATATGTTTCGGCCTGGTAACGGCCCATGATCTAACTGGGCCCAAAAAGGCCCGGTCTACATTTCAGCCTGCTGAAGGCCCGTCGACGACTAGTGAAAATTGAGGCCCAACATGCATTTCGGCCTTCTAAAGGCCCGTGGTTTCATCTGGGCCATAACAGGCCAGTACAATATTCAGCCTGTTAATGGACCAACGCTACCTGGGCCAAACTTAGCGCTGGGTCGACAACAGGCCCAACTAAAATATAGGCCGATGTAAGTTGTGGGCCTGGCGCAATGTGTGAAGGCCCCAATCATCCGGGCCCAAGAAAGATGCAGGCCGGCCCAATTGTGGCCTGCTAAAAACCAGGCCCATTAGAGTCGAATGTTTCGGCCCGGTCGACTACATTTGATTTTTTTTCAGATAGCGAATGATGGTAGTAACTAGTAGGAATTAAGAAAAAACCTACTCTATATAATAAATAAATTACGGCATAGTAACTAAGAATAAACCTACACTATACAATAAAGGATTTAAGGTATATTAAATCCACTGGGCATCGAAGTTCGCCACCAGTGATCATAAAGCGCAACGAAGAAGCAGATTACAAAAACTGGGCACCATTGCAGCATAACAAAATAATATTGAACCAAGACCACTTCCAAGACAGTTCAAGAAAGGTTAGCCTTGCGGGGGAACTACTGCGCAAGCTGCTGAGCAAGGCTGTGAGACCGGCCTAGCATGTCGGTCATAGCTTCCAGGTGTAGCTGTTTAGCGATGAGGTTCTCATTAGTGTTCTCCACAATCTTTCTTAGAGATAGGACTTCAAGTCGAAGTTGAGTTACAGAATGCCTTTCTGCTAGAACTTGGGACTGAAGAAGTCGAACTGATTCAGACAACGAATTCTATGAGCTTGTCTGACTGTTAGTCTCAAGTAACTTGAACACTCCATCAAGACAAGACTTTGGGGTTGTCTCACTATCTTCAAGATGTTTTGCCTTCTTTGCTGCAATCTATGTTGGGTTTGTCTCATAGCCTTCAACAGACCTGTGCATGCCATCAGGCATATCACCCTGAAACAAAGCAGAGAGATGACAGGTTTTTCATGTGTATAAACAAAGATGATAACTGTGCTATCAATTCCATCCAATTTCAAATTAGAAAATAAAGAGTAAGTTCAAAATATCAATAGCATAATTTGGCATTGTTCATAATGCCGGGAGCTTCACCACACTACTGGATTACCATGTCAACATAACAAGCATAGATGAAGGGCAAAGAAAATCATTGTATCTATTTTGGTTAATGTGCATGGCACGTTGTTCATATCAGCAACCACATCAGTAAGATAAAACATGAGATGACAAGGTGCAAACGTGGGCTGCTTCACCACACACTAGATTATAGATCCACAAAAACAAGCATACATGTAGGGAGTATTAAGTAATGTGCATGGTATGAATAAGGAATTTGGTTTTACAAGTAAAACTTAGATCTTACGGTTCTTGCGAACATGCATTTTGGTAGAAACAGCAAACTAAATAACAGTAAACGATAGGGAGTATGAGCAAATTAAACAACAGTTGAGGATAAAGGCTTTAGAAGGACTGACTTACATTAACAGTTAACACCGGCTTTATGATGCCCTTCTCCATGTCAAGGGAAGGATAACTCAATAATTTCAGCACAGAATATTCTTCATAAGCATTGCCTGTACTCTACATTTTGTAGACAGTAATTATAGATATGATAATACTGGAAGGGATAGAGGATAATGAAGATAAGATGCAGATTGATGCTACATAATCAACTACCAATCCCTAGAAGTACAAGCATTACAGGACAAAATGTACTGACAAGAGCAATGGGCTACACTTCTGCACTGGCATTGTCTGTGTATTCTACTAGTTGGTAAGATTAAATATAGATCTGATCTTTTTTAGTAAATGGTGGGCGAGGGAGATAAGATGCACAATGCTACACAATGAACCAATCCCTCTTCCCATAATACAAGAGTGTTTTGAACACCGGTGCACTTTACAAAACGTTCTTATATTATGGGACGGAGGGAGTAGCTGTTAATGTAAGTACAGTGATAGACCACATGCAGTCCTTACAGGAGGACTGCAGAGCTAAACCTCTTCAAAAGCATTGGGTTGATTCTAAATTTATGTAAGAGTCCATACAGATCTTATAATGTCCACCAAATGGACGATTACGAGGCTAACATGTGCAGTGATGCTACATAATCAAACAACTATGAAAGTAAGTATGGTCATACAGGGCAAGAGGTACTCACAAGAGCAATGTAGTGTGCAGTATAGTTGCGAGATTTTGTGGTCCCTTGAGAACGAATGTTCTTCTTCTAACAGTTTTCGTACAAGTGAGACATTAAGGCAAATGCAAAAATGTAGTTCAAATTGTGATGTGGTATCATAGACAGTACCTTACGCTGCAGCCGAGACCAATGTGTAACAAGATTATTCTAGTCACCGTCGGATAAATGTAGCACCGGAGAGAGGCTTGCCATCAAAGTGCACTTGCGTCAGGTAGGAACGATACTTCATCAACGAGTGCTTGAAAAGCGCAACCAACCCTTGCTCGTCGTCACAATCCAGTTTTCTCCTCGCCTATTTAAAAGAATGAAATCTTGCGTCTTCTGTCAGCAGAAACATATGCAGTAATGACCATGAATAACATTAGTACATTACTTTCGTGCAAGTTGCGGAGGAAGACTGGAAATTGTTCTGTGTCTGCGGTATAATCTTTCCATGAAGGAAAGATGCGCACAAAGTTCCTGACAACAACATAAGCTTCGTCTTCTAAACTGGGAAGAAATGGAACAGGGGTCCTATTTGCTGCAATCGGGGCTCTCTCATTCGTAAAGGGATTTGGCAACTAGATTTGGTGTACTCTTTGCTGGAATGGGGTTTTGCGTCGTAGAGCTGGTGCTATGTTAACTAGCATAATCATATTGTTTGCTGCAGTTGGGGTCTGCTAAGTTGGGGCATTAGAAATGACCAGTGTAGTAGGGCTAGAGTCTGCTAGAGTTGGGGTGTTTTGTGGGTCAGGTGATATTGCAACTACACCTAATGGGCTATTTGATTTATCAGGTGCAACTACCTTTTCCAAATACTTTGCTTGTGCTCCTCCACGATCAGCAATCACCCTCTTCCTTTTGAATGTCTGATACACAAGAACAACATTTGAATGGATAAATATGGTATGATGACAGATGGAATATGTACTGAAAATGGATAGGCAGGGTGTATTCACATACACGATGTGTAAACTAAGCTAATGGCAGTTCAACAAAGTAGAAGCAATGGAAATCATCAGTTGCAAGATATGTGCGACCAATGTAACCTTGGAAAGTTAGAGCAAGCACCTTGACGGGTGAATAAGATAGGGCATCTTCCTCTGACTCCTCCACTAGGGAGCTACATTGACTTAGGTCTCCCTCTAGCTCAGAATCATTGTTAGGATCATATTCTGAGCATGAATCTGTAGGTGGAGAGCGTTTGCATTGCATTGCATCTAGACTTGATTTCAGTCCCTTAATGCCAAGTTTGACAGCCATGACATTGTTCTGCTTTATTCTTTTTATGCGTGCAAGCTCATAATCATTATGATGCTGTTCAGAATCTGAGATTCATGAAAACATAAAAAGTAGTCAGATTATCTATGGAATGCATTGCGGATTCAACTCAAAGAGTGTCTCCCTATAAACCCCTGCATATGCAAAGTTCACCCCCAACCGTGCTGACCAGACCACACATAGAAATACAAACCCCTTATGTGTCTATAATAGGCAGACACACATTTCAAAACTGAAGTAGGAACATTAGAATCATATGAAATTCGTATTTGAACAAATAAACTAAGGAATTATGAGTGGCATAATGTTTAGCTTCAAGGGTGGAGTGTTGGTAGTGCGACACAAAGCAAGTAGGCAGATTGTATTCCATGTAAAAGATCGAAACCTATGTAAAAGATGGAAATGACACTTTCTTTCTATACAATGCAGTGTTCGTTGCCAACACAGGATGGAAGAGATCACATAGAGAAATACTATTCACTCATGTCTACGGTTCTAGTATTTAGAAACAGGGTGGTCCACCCTAAAAGAATATTGACAACAAATATGACAAGGCAAGCATAGATGTAGTGAATCAATCATTTACTTGCGAGCTTACTAGGACAAGTATGCAGAATTGTAACTGCAGTAAGAGACCATCCAAAATCTGAATGAAGAAGTTTGTCTAGCACTTATTGTTTGCAACTAATCGACATGAATAATTGGATATTATATCAAATGAGTAAGAAAGACAAGTAAAATTGTCAACAAACCTGGCTTGCAGTAGTAATCTGGGTCAATGTCACTATGACCAACAATCCAAAATGACTAGTGTCTATTTCGAGGGCCGGAATTTTGAAAACCCTGTGAACTTTACAAGTACTAAAGATTACCGAAATACATCTGAACCATTAACTGTAGGTAGCACTGAGCACACAACAAACCCTAATGACAGTCCTGCCTAATGAGTAATGAATCAATTAGAAAATGGGTGATGAGGAGTAGCTGTTGAGTGTTGAGGACGTATCTCAGGATAAATCAGGTTGGCTTGGTGGGTGCTGCACGCCTTGCTTCCTCCCACGCACAAAATATATCTACACGTCTGTGACTGGATCATCTCTCAAGCTCTATCTTACATCCCTCACCCTTACCAAAAGCTCAATCGGACAATATCTCTCCAGAGCA